>NW_025336598.1:25345272-25482619 GCF_004798865.1 Varanus komodoensis | reverse complement strand
GCCAGGTGAAGACCTTTTTATTCAAGCGGCATTTTAACTGTTAACATGATTGGTTTTATCTGGCCAGGGTGGCTTATTTTATACTGCACTGTTGTATTTTAATTTTATATTTATATTTTAATTTATATTATAATTATTTTAATTTATTGATGTGAGCCGCCCCGAGGCTTCGGCGAATGGGGCGGCATAAAAATGTTTTAATAAATAAATAAATAAAAATATTTTTCTTTCAGGCACCTGAGTCCTTTGGGTTTTGTTTTAAATCTGTTATTGCCTTCTTAGACACCATGGGTGGGGTTTCTGGTTGTATTCTGTAGTTTTAAACCTGGTGCAATGCAATATGTGGTCTCTAGGAAAAGTCAAGATTTGATTTTCCAGACTTCCAACTTCAACCTCAGACACTTGCTCTGTGGTTACAGGTGGGACCTTGGAAAGAACCATGTCAGCTGCAGCTCCAAAACCAGAAGACCAGCCTTGCAGATGGGCTTTTGGTGGAGTGGGGGCAGAGACAGGCACCATCAGAATACACAGTATTGTGGCAGTATATTGCCCTCCGCTCCTTGCAGTTTGAGGCCAAATGCTGAAAGGGATGAAAATGGCCCAAACAGCAGAAGAAGTGTTGATGCCCATAATCCTCTGAGTTTGGAGGGTTATGGGCACTCTCATTGGATTTTGCCCTAGAAGTATTATATTACCTTTTACCATATTGTTGCATTTGATGGTTTCACTGTTATGAAGTGCTCAGCTTTGGTATGGTATAGAAATGTAATTGGTAAGTTCCAGGTAGTGAAGATGAGAAGAAAGAGGCTTCCCTTCCTGTCTCATGCCTGTTGCCATGACAGGCACAGCCAGGTATGTGGGAAGGTGGCAAGAGAACTTTTCTGTTTTGGATTAAAATCTGACCTGAAAAAGAGCTCAAGGATCTTGTGTTTAATAAATCACTAAAGCCCTTCTCCAACACCAAGAAATTATGTGTTTCAGCACCATCAAAGATCCCAAGCTGAGTTGAGTTTGCATGATCTTCCAATCATATGTATGTTGAGTGGCATTATGTAAAATTTGTATTCACCCCAAACAATTAAGATGTGACTTCAGATATGTTTGATGTGAGCATTGTGGAGCCCAAGTAGAAAGTAAATTGACAAGTCATGTTCAAGGTAATGACCTACATTAGGTCTACATGTGTAGTCTTTACATCTTCTGAATTTGCTCATATTTTACCTTCTTGGGTACACTTTAAACTTTAAAAAATGCAGAGGAAACATCTTATTCTATTTTGGAGTTAGTATGCCACCTGCAGGGGAAAAATATGTCAAGTGGAATGTAGATTTTCTATAGAGACTGATAAGAACTCTATTCCTTTAAAATGCATACATTCTGAAATAATAGACCACTGAAGGAAGGAAGGGAGTGAGGAAGGAAGGGGAAGGGGAGAGGACTCTATTGGTTGCTAGCAGGGATGTTAGATTGTCACATCAGCAAAAGGTGGCATCTATTGAATAATTTCACCTAAGATAACAAAAGCTAGTTTAATATAGTTACATCTTAAAATCAGAAGCTACGATGTCTTCTATTATTCAGTACAATTTACTGAGCAAGGACAGAATTCCTTGACCCAGGAAGCATTTGCTGCAGGTAACAAAGACAGGACACACTGTAAGCCGGCCTTCCCCTTGTACCCTCCAAATGTTGTGATCTAAAACACCACACACACCCAGCCAGCACAGTCATTGGGAAAGGCTTCTGTAAGCTAAAAATAATGTCCAGTTTTAAAGATGCCAGCAATCAAAACACAGCTCCATTCAACATTCTTAGCAGTACAATTTTTAAAAATAGCTTTACAGCCTTATTCTTTTGCTTGGCTATTGGAAGCCAGTCTAGATACCACTGAATCTGGGAGCAGAGGGCTTGCTTGTTCATTTAACTTATTTATCCCGCCTTTCTTAAGTAAAGGAATTCATAAAGTGGCTTCCACATTAAAGCACAATCAAATCATTTATGTATTCATAAAATGCAAAGCTAAAAACACAAGCAGAAAGTGACTGAAAACCAGAGTTTTAAGAAGGCAGCAGTAAGAGCTCAATGGTATCAAGAACACTATTGTTTATGCTTATTAATAGCATTGATGAAAAGATGTATTTTAACCTGGCCCACAAACTGTGACAGAGTTGGCACCAGACACAACTATGGAGAGAAGGACGCATTCTTCACACAAGGTGCCACCACAGAGAATGCCTCATTGCTATGACCACCTTCCTCACTTCCAGGGACAACGACAGCAGCAGCAGTGCAACAGTTACATTACATGGCAAGGGTAGGACAACCTGATGCCCACTGGCAGAATTGCATGGCAGGACAACTTTCTTGGCACCCACCAAGATGTCCTTTCCCTCTCCCTATTTAAATACATTTTCTGACTTGTGCTCAGCCACACCTCCCATGGCAGCCATTTTGTGGAAATGCCCAGGACACTTTCTCCAGTTGTTCGGTGCGTCCACAGCCCAAAACATTTCCCTCTTCCTGGTATAAAGCATGCCATAAACAGTATACTATGCAGAACCCAGAAAAGAAAGACAGGCATGTTTGTTTTAGCCCAGCATTTTTAAGATACTTAATAAGTTTGAGAGTTTTTGATAGCACTTTCACAGCTGCAATAACAGCAGAATGTCCTAGGAATCAATGTTGTAGGAATCCCATGAACATTGCTATTGTGTTGTTACTGAATATAGGTCATCTGTCTATTTTGCAAGGGGATTTTTAAGGCCTCTGGTGTGTTAATTCACAGGAATGTTGCAAACAAATCATTCATAAAGTAGAACTCAGATCAATGAGTTTCTAGCAATTCTGTTCATTCCAAATGATTTCTGTCTCCTTTCCAAATACACATTGAGATTAAAATAAGGGCTGATTCACACTGTATTGTTTAAATGTCTACCACAAAAGGTTTAAATACCAAAACATACATACTGTGCAATCAACTGTGAATGGTTCATATGAGTAAAAATCACTAGGTTTCCCAACAATAAATATGAAAATGGCAATCAAGAAAGCATTTACTTTGAGAAAATCTGACAATTTAAACACACATGCGTCATTCACAGATGATAGTCCATCAGGGTATATTATTCATATAAAATAAATGCACTATCTATGTTCAGAAGCAATATAGCTGTGATTACCAGATGCTGAAGGAAACACACTGTGGATTCTGTGGAGATAATGTTGCTTCCATACTCAGTCCACAAACTTTCGAGAGGTATCAAGCTGCCCACTGTTGGCAGTGGGGTAGTGGACCCAGGGCTCACAGGGTCAAAGCAGTGGGATTTATTGAGTAGCAAGGATGGTGACATCATCTGCCATCCCCCTTAGGACTCCCTGTTCCCTCTGAGCGTAGCCTCAATCCACAGAGTACCCAGCAACAATATTTTATTGTGAGACTCCTTTGTTGTAATGAAAAGTATTTTGGGATTGTTAGGCCCTGAAACAGTTGTTAAGATGCATTCGCTTTTTAAAAATCTATAGAAGAACTATAATGCAGAGAAAGAGAAAGAGAAAGAGAAAGAGAAAGAGAAAGAGAAAGATGGTCCAACATAGCAAACTGAATGTGAAGTTGGGATTGTGAGGACTGTTGTGAAGTGTCTGCTCTCCAAATGTATTAGTACACCACTGTTAGAATAAAAAATTCTTTATAACATAGACATTTCTCAGGGCAAATCTTGTCATGATGGTACTACTTCATTTTTCCCCACTTAAATGTGGGTATTTTTAGACCCAAGTTTTAAATATAAAGTGTGAATTAGTTCTAAGCTTTCCCTTTTGCTGTGATTTTTTAAAGGATTTTTTGTGGTATTACCACAGGCGTAGGTCAGTGAGTACTTCATTATCTGTTTGTCAAAAGAGATTATTTCTGGCAAATCAGGTAGCAAGCAATTGCATTTTTTAATTTTTATTTTCACAGGTCTGTGCTCTTTCACAAAAGGCAAAAAAGAAAAAAAAAAGTGGGTGGGTTATAAAAAATCATCCAACAATATGTCCAGGCATTTAACTGTAGCAATTAATTCTCCTATATAACTCAATGTACTTTTAAATGGCTTTTTGATTGAAAATAAATGCCTCACTAGTACTAAACACTGCAGCCAGGAAGAGCTAAATTCAGCAGAATAAAGAACACCAAGGAGAGTTTAAATGGTGTGGAAGGGCTGAGTCTCAAAACAAAGGAAGAGAATGAAACATGGTTGTATGACATAACAATTTAGATACATTTAATTTAATTAGTGGGATACTTCAAGGGACCATCTTTTAGCTTTCGAGATGTGAACATTTTATACCCTATCTATTTTGCACATGAAATGAAACATAATTATATAGTACAGGTCTGTATTTGTACCATCACTGGACGTCACTTGTAGGAAGAGGAGGAGGAGGAGAACCACCACCACCATCACCACCCCACCGGAGAGCTGCCTGAACAGAAAGCTAAACCCAATTAGACATTTCAGATTTTACCTAACCAGTATCAAATTATGCTCAGATTATGCTTTTGGGTACGCATATGACACTTCAGTGATGTGCTTATGGAAGCAGTTCCAACATTGCTGATGGGGTAGATCAACTCAAGGTAAGACAAGAGTTAATAATACAGAAGATTAAACTCTCAGCTCAAAGCAGGATAACAGAGCTTTGAATCTATCCTTAAGGACAACTGAGAGCTGGGAGTCTTTGGAGTTTGCTGTACTAGAGCCCTTAGCTGGATTTTGAATTGGACTAGGGGCTGAATTTTGTTCTTAGTAAATAAAGAAAAAATCAATGGAGGAGCTTTATTTGCTGTAACATAGGAGAGATACTGGGGAATGCAGAATCTAAGGAGAGAAGAAATCATTTTTTGAGCAATTTAGCACAGCCTTATTGAAGTGTCAAGGGTCTCTATATTTCATGTTCTGCTGAGTCTGTCATGCAAATACCAAGTTCCTCCAAACTTGAACTCTCTGATGGTCATAAATACTAATGATTTTTTTTTCAGTATTTGCTAGCATACAAACTATTAGCAAGATATTTTTTTTAAAAAAAGGAGTTTCAGCACTAAGCATCAAATATCCAAAATGGAATTGTATTGGCTCATTATTAGTAGCAGGGAAAAATAATCAGTGCACTTAGGTGGTACACTGAGGCTATAAAAGAATGAAAAGTTACTGTTTCCTGTTGTCCCAAGAAAATAGCTGGAACAATGACTGAGCGAGAGCCAGCCTGGAGGAAGACAGGCAGTTTATAAACTTGTTGTCAGCTTGATTTAACAGCTGCAACTGACTCTGTTACTCCCAAGGAGACCCTTCTTCCTAAGAAGACCCTGGATGAAATGGTCTTTTGGCAGTCAGCAGATACTTCAGTGATGATTCTAAATCTCCCATGTGGTCTACCATCCCTGCTCTAAAGAATTGTGGGACAAGAGGGAAAGATCCATAGCAGGGTTCAGGATGAAATTCAGTAAGTTTCTTTGGGACCCCAGCCTGCCCCATGGCTTCTATGGGACTGGCTTGACCACAGAATCCCGGTCTTCCTCTTTCAAACAACGTAGGCCTGGAGTGCGTCAAACATGTTCACCTTTACCCTAAAATGTACTGAATGCTCTTACAGAGCTCTTTCAAGACCTTCATGCTTAACCTGTTCTCTGTCTGAAGAGCTGCTGAAGGACTGTACCCTATTTTAAACTGAATGCTTGTCCAGTCCAGATAAAGACAAATTGGAAAGAAGAGCCAGGTCTTGAAGGTATCCACCAACAGCTTATGAACAGCAGAATGAGCCAGGCACAGCGGTCCCTGGTTCCAGTCTTCCACATTGTGGTGAGACATACTGTGTTTTTATTGAAATTATAACAATCATTTCTAAATATGCATCTATACATATGCATTAGCATATGAAAGCTTTATGCAAGCTGGTGTCCCCTTTCACCCTCCTTTTCTGTGATGCTTGTCCTTTCTCTTCTTGGCAAGTCACAAGTGGCCACCCAAGGTGTTATACATGTACTATGTCCTACTTTCAAACTACATGTGTGCAGACCATGTGTGCACAGGGCTAGAGACTTGCTATTTAGAAGGAAAATTGCTATTTGGAAGGGAAATTTTGTGAAGTTGTTCTTAGGCTGAAGGGTGATCAAAACATACCCTTCACTGCATCATTGCAAAAACTGAGGGACTTTGTTCTATGTTAACACAATGCAAAAATATTTGAGACAGATTGATGATCCTTCTGCATGGATCTGTTTCTACATCAGATATAAAAGACATAATTCAGTAATTAGATCAGAAACTCCAGAGTGCCATATAGGAAGGCAATTCCTTCTTCACAACCTTATTTTAGACCACTGAGATTATTCCTCAGAACACTTAAATATATGCTCAGTTTACTGTAATGTTTCTACAACATTATTACTTTCTTTTGTGATATTCTAGTGATTCTAAGAAATAGTTCATTGCCTAACCTAACCCTTAGGTCATGAGAATAAATGTAGTCAGTGGGATATCTGTGGAAAGACTGGTATGAGATTAATTTATAATCGGATTAAAATGTCACAGTGTATTTTCAAAATGCATAAAGGTCAGAACCTCTGCTATTTTGGTCGGGTCATTACCAAACAGTGTTTAGAAGCTCAATGAGAGAATGATTTTTATTACTGCTTACCAGTTCAGTAAGAGTCCAGGAGAGACTGGAAAATGTTGCTCTGGAGACTTAACATTTGGCAAATGTTATAACTCACAGACAATATTAGAACAGTGTGTTGTTTGACAGTGAGGCTGGATTTGAGAAACAATAACAATACCCAGTAATTTGTAATGCAGGTTTCAGATGGATGAGAAATTCATTTCATCTGATTTTTTTTGTGCAATTCCTGTGGCTGCTGAACCAATGAGTGAACAAGAACAGAGCTGAACACCAAATTTTATACATTCTTGAATTTAGAGCTAAGGTTTTTAAAAATGCAAATAAACAATTAAGTATAAGTAAAACTCCAGAAGCTATGAAAAAGTGTGCAGAGAAATACATACAGTAGTGAAAACAATACACAGAAACATATTATGACAAAAGAAATGGCTTGCAAAAGAATGTACATTAGCAAAAACTTGATATATTTGAGGAAACTGTGCCTAAAACATTTGTATATTAGGATGACTGAACTTAAAGCTGGAAAAATGAAAATTGAACAGAACAAAAAAGTGGAGATGGCCCCATACCAACTGCAGATGGGCATGTATTGTACTACTTTGCAGAAGCATTGTTTGCAGGAGTTGGCATAAACTAGATTCAAGCAAGGGCTGAGTATGGGCTAAGTGTACATCGTCATTTAACTGTGGTTATTGTTGAACTATGTCTTCTCATGTTGTCTGAACCCAGCTATGCTGTTAAACCATGTTTGTTAACCACAAACAACCCACAGATCACAACCCAACAAGAAACCCTGAATTCTTTTTAGGGGATTCCTAATTAAAAAGAGAACGTAACAGTTTGTTGTTGGTTTGTGATCTATGGGCTGTTCATGATTAATAAACTATTGTTTATTAGTACAGTTCGGTTTGAACATCATGATAACACATGTCATGATAAAACATGTGACAAGTTTACACTAGGCCCATACTCAGAACCTCTGTGTGGGTTACCATGTTGTCTGAACCTAATCCTTATGTTCCCCTAACAGCAAGTTGCCACACAAGACAGTCTGAACTTCTGGATACATGATAGCAGATGCCTTTAGAGTTCACAAGCAGAGCAAATCTTTTCCTGCCCTTTGCCTCCAGCATCTATCCCTGAACATGGAAGGTCTGTTTAGCTATCATGGCCTCACAGCTGTTGACAGACCTATTTTCTGTGAATTTGTCTGTGTGGTAAAGCAAATTTATTTGGATTAGAAACCTGATATCATTATTTCAACACACTTCCATTCATGGTTGTGCTAGCTCTGTGTCCTGAATTCTGTCTGCTTCCCAATACAAAAGAAAATGCCCATTCTATTGTTGATGCTACTGATCAGCTTCTGTGATGCAATAGGAAGAGATAAATAGCTCATAATCATCTAAAAGCTCTTTTTCTCCTTTGTTTTCAATTTGTTTCAGTTCAGTTCAATTTGTTTCAGTTTCAGTTGTAATTAGCATATACAAGCAAGAGATTAACATAAATTAGAGAGTGGTTAATCCAGGATTGTTGCATGAATAACAAGGATTTAGGATGCTATCCTACTTTTGGAATCAAATCCCAATGTTCCATGTGCTTGTTGATAGGAATCCTCAATGTGAAGCAATCCAGCTTTTAAAATTGCGATAATTTATTTTTATTTTATTTTACATTCTTATCTATGGATAATGTTTTTTACCCCTAACTTCAACGACATTGAAATATTTGGATCTGGCTACTATATTCATGAGCCATGGCAAAATTCCTTCCATTAGTTTATCTCTTCCTCTCAGGTGAACTCAATACCAGTTTTTTTGAATGAATTGGGTGCAGGCCTAAATCTAGGTTTTATTGCTCTACCTTTAATTTTAGTTCCTTCATAATTGCTCTAGTGAATGAAGATCTATTTACCTTAACAAGGACACTCATAAATGTCTGATGTGCAAAATATTTTCTGTCATTATTGGGCTGCCCAAAATGGACCTGCTATTTCCGGGGGACAGTCCATAACCCATCCTTCACTAACTGGGTTGTTGTTCAGCAACATCTCCCAATAAATAGCATGACTGTTGGTCAAAGATAATGGCAACTGTACTCCAATAAACTGGAACCAATCTTTTCCTGCTGCTTTGTTATCTCTGCCCACTCCTATGCCCACCCTATAAATGGGTGTAAATCTTTTCAAGGTGAAGGACAAGAGCCAAGCTAAATGTGCTGTTGACTGTATGAAGACAGATAATGTGTACATTTTTTTAAAAAAAAGGTAAATAGAAGCAGCAAGAGGGTCACAATTTGTGGAGAAGAGATGCAAGTTTCAGACCTACCATGGCCCTGATGAAAATAATTCCCCTGAAGCTGCTGTTTGCAGCAGGTGGGAATAATGTGCCAATGAACACAACCCTCCTGACATTCTGATGCACACAGCAACTTCACCAGGAAATTGCATGTAAGGGGTATCGAACTTTCTCTCTTCTCTCCCCACCCCATGGCATATACACTTCACAGACCCACAGACCATAGGGAATAAAGTTGTTTTCAGAATTTGCCAAAATTAAAATGTCACAGTGAAGTGGGAGGTTTCTGTTTGGAAGAAACATTCAAAGAGTGTCAAGGGAAGTGGAAAGAATACTGATGAAAGCTGCAAGACAGCTGTCACTCATCTCTTGTGCATCATGTGTCAGCTATCAGCCTGAATAAATCAATTACAACCTGCAAGCTTACCACCTAATTTAGCAAAGCAGAGGGTAAGCGTCATCTCCTAAACTTCCGTTTGTTCTGCAGGTGTAAAAACACCTGATGTCTTGAGAAATCTGCAGTTTCAGACCTTTTTCTTTAACCTCTTCCCAACTGGATTAACAATATGTGCTATGCATGTGTAGTGCCACAAGATGTCTCTATTTGCTCAGTTTTCACACATTTTCTTTTTGGATCCAGTCTGCGAACCTTTGATACTTAATTATGTGGATTTTGTAGATTAAATTGAGTGGAAAGGAGAACCTGTGTATTTCTGAATGCACAATAAAATGCACAGCCTACACATCTGTTTTTGAGATCAGACTTCTGTTACGGGCTCCCCCCGTCTTTCAATTTGCTTGCTGTATGGAAAGTAGTTGTATGAATGCCACAGACTTCTGTTGGATATTCCTTTTGCAGTATTAGAAGTAAGTGACACAAATATCAAAACCAACATCCCCAGCCACTGCCCACCCCCACAAAAAGAACTCACCTTGCCAGGCTCTGTGAAGAGAGAACACAATTCCATTGTAGGACCTCCGCACGTGCTTTGCGAGTGTGAGTGAGTGACTGAGAGAGAATTCCCCTGCTAACAGGCATCCACAAGCTGGTTATTCACTGACCCGGCCATGGTATTCACAACGGACAAACATGTTTGCCATGGCTTTTTCTCTCCCATTGCTCCTCCATCCTCCCTCCAGTTCTGGCATGCTGAGCTCTTACTACAACACCCCTTCCACAGTTGGCTGGCTGAATTTTCTAGCCACCAAGGGAAACTCCCCCCACCCATTCTTTCATCAGATTGCCAAATAGAATTAATTTTTCAAACTCGTTATGAATGAAAGAGTGTGTTCATCACCTTTCTCTTTTTTCACTTTTTCTCTCTTTTGTCTTCTTTTTTCTTTTTTTTCTTTATTCCCTAAGGAATTTGACTGCTACACAACAGCACAGGACTGACTTTCCGATAGTCAGGCTAACATACTATTATCCCTCTCTTGCCCGAATTCTAATAATTGTCCATTTCAGATGTGGCCCTTTCTCTTCAGCCACTTTGGACTCCCCACCCCCTTTCCTGCTTGTCACCTTCCTCCATTGCTACATCTCACTGAAAATCATTTCAGTATAAAGTGAGGAGCACCCAGTGCCAAAGTGCCTTCCCTCCCCAAAAAGTTTTTGGCCTTCAGAATGGAGTAGGGAGTGGCATTATGAGCATGAGTAAGATCCTGAAGAAAGAAGGGTTTTGTGCTGTCCTGGCAGGGTAGCCCTAGCAGAAAACCCACAATAAAATTCCCCTGCCTGGTTAAGACAACATGTCAAGCCATCATGGGTATCAACAAACTAGACCAAGCCATGGGTTCCCACTGTGAAAAAGAAGCCACCCAGCAGAAACCATGATGGGTTGGCATGACACACCAACACACCATAATAATCTCCCATGGTGAATTGCCATGTCTAGGAACCAGAGAAAGGAACAGAGTGAAGAGAAGCTTCCAACATACTTTCCTAGTTCTTCAGGAAGATCTGTTGCTTTTGGTCATCTCCTCCTTTCTACACTATGTCCAGAGAACTTGCAGTTTCTTACATCTTCAGTGCACCAAACTGAAGGAAGAAGGGAGCTCAGAAAACCATCCAATATAACCTGCTCCCAAGTAATAACCCTCATACCTGGTCTAACAAAGAAAGGTAAACCACTATAAATCAGTCATGAATTCAGCTGAAAGCTTGTTGATCTGCTGCCCTGTGTTTGTTTGTTCATTTGTTCAACAGGTTCCCAGAGAACTTCGAACCTCATTCTAGTTCTCATTCAACTCGTTCCAACATCCACCAACTCCCTTAAAACCCAGAGATCTTGCTTGGTTCTGCTCAGTGACCAGCCCACTGGCATCCCAGTAGTGATCTGTCCATAACAGCAGTGCTATAGAAAGTCCCCCCCATACTCAGATCATCGTACTCAACACAGAAAACTGGATCCAGAATGTGTGCTACTAACAGATTGGGGCCAAAATCCAAATGGAAGAGATGCATGGATGCCATGGAGACCATGAAGGCCTGATCCACTCTAGCTTTAAAATGAATTTTGAGGTCCCTCAGTACAACAAGCCAGGGGTGACTCCAGCAAAAACCCAAGAAACCCCAGCTATCCCAGGAAGAAAAAGTTTTAAATACTGGGATAGTTGGTACCCTAGCAGAGTCTGTATTCTGTCCCTAATGTCCACTTTCAGACTGTATTCTGTCCCTAATGTCCCTAATGTCCACTTTCAGATTCAAACTCTTAAAACCAGAATATCGCAGGAAGTTGCCCCTCGTCAGGAGCTGCAACTCCATCTCTCCAGAGCTCTTCTGTGTTTGCTGCTACACAGAAAATCTAAGCAGGAAAATTGGGACACGCAAACACCAGTCTCTTCCAACAAGCAGTGATGCAAGCCAAGTCGACATACTCATCCAGGATCAAGTCACTGTTTTCCCATTCACCAACTGGCATTTAGAAGCAGTACTTCCCCGCAAGGGCCTGGCTTACCTATGCCATTCAGGGGAAAATCAGACATTGCTTTAAAAGTGTGCCTAGCAGTTCCATCTTCATCGTATTCTTTAATTTTTAAAGAATAGAGTAGAGTTGGCATGGAGACCAAGATGGATCTCAGAAGTCCCCTACACCATGGTAGGATCCCAATTTAAATGGGAGAGCCCTGCAACTTCTCTAGGGTTAACATGGAGAAGTAGAGGAAAGTAGCACATTTAGAATGTCTGCTTTGGCCATAAGCTTTGCTGAACTGCAGGACAGTCCAAGATCACCATTATGTTTTAATCAAGTCCTGACAAAAGAGCAGATACATGATGAAGCAATATTTAAAGTTAGGAGAAGGGATTTGTTTTGTTGCTGCTTTGTTTCTGTTGGTTTGTTTTTAGCTAGACAAGGAAGTCAACAACCCAGATATTCTAATCCTGAAGGGGTTGAATTGACTCCAAATGCTGTGTTGTCTTGAGCTATTCTGAAGGTGTGTAGTTTGCAAAAGTTACTGTAGGCCAATATTTCTCCCAGCTGTAACTAGTATCATGGCTGGCTTTCTTTCATTTGCTTTTCATTGATTCTTTTTTTTAACTACTACCCTGATGCTACTTTTCTCTTGATCACTCCTTTAAACATGAATCGCTACCCATTGCATTTAGAAAGCAAGATTTCAACTCTTTGGAACATTTCCCAGCAGGATGTTGTTTCTCACAAGGCAGTCTTGGTCTCAGAAATCTCAGTAGCTGAGCTCTTGAGCAATTACTTTCTCTGACTAAGCTGAACTCCTGAAGGCCAAGAGGCTGTTATTTGAAATCTATTTGTTCACCATGGGCTAAAGAATACCATTCAATGCCCTGTAACGTCACCTCCTTAAAATGTTTCTTTTGGTTCCTTCCATTGCTTCTTCAGTGCACATGATACAGAACACAAAAGGATTGTGCTTATAGTTTTTGCACTGAGAAATAGGAGCTGCACACGGGAATTCAGGAGAAAGACTAGATCTTGCCACAAGGGGTGCACTTTGTTTTGTTGATTGGAATATAAGCCCTGTAGCTTCCC
This sequence comes from Varanus komodoensis, assembly GCF_004798865.1. NCBI lineage: Eukaryota > Metazoa > Chordata > Lepidosauria > Squamata > Varanidae > Varanus > Varanus komodoensis. Next base: position 25,469,658 of record NW_025336598.1, on the reverse strand, counting down.
AAAGTAGGTGTGTAGATAATAGAACTGGATGGTACAAAGATGCTAAGCCAGAAAGGGAAAAGGAAGTTATAGCAATAGTGAAACTGTGTCAAGGGGAAGAACTTTAGGATCTCATCATTAATTATAATACCTCTAGTGCAGGGGTGGGCAACTACAGGAGAGCTGGGTACCACTTCTGCACATTCCTTTCAGCTCCACCCATGAGTACCAGTGGAATTCTGTAGGGTGTTGGTAGCAAAGGCAAAAATAAAATTCTGATGCAACATCAATGTTCAGTGACAAACCTCTGTGGAATGCTATAATGACCAAATTTAGTTTGGAAGCCATTTGGCTGTTTAGCATTCCATATAGGGTAGCCACCAAAAATTGGTTCAAACTCAGCAATTTCTTTGTTCCAATACTGTGAATTTCAGTACTATGGGAATTCTGGAGGGGGTGGGGGACAGATATGATCTTTGAGCTTTGTGTAGCTTGCCCCTGCTCTGGGATATTAGATATTTTTTCTGGTACATGCTGTAAAAAAAAGAGAGAACCAGTGCATTGTTGTGGTTAGGAATGCAGGGCTGGGTCTCGGGAGATCTGAATTCTAGTCCCCACTCAGTCATGGAGTCAACTGGGTGACTTTGGGCCAGTCACAATCTCTGAGCCCAACCTACCTCACAGGGTTGTTGTTGTGGGAATAAGACTGAGAACAGCAGCAGGAGAACTATGTAAGCTACTCTAACTTCTTTAAAAAAAGAAAAATGTGGTATATGAATGCAATAAATGGATATTATGCTAAGCAGGAATTATGCTAAGCAGCAAAGGTAGGCTTTAAAAGGGAGCTATAACTGAAGTTCCTACATCTTTTTTAAAAATTTAAAAAGCTCTTGATCTATAGGATAAAGAGTAAGAATTGCCACCTTAGTCATGACTAACTTTGGTTGAATTGAGGACATGGACATATGTAAATGGGAAGGCATACCAAATATACAGTATATGTCTGTTTTGGATCCCCATATAGAATGTGAAAGCAAGATTAATATCCTAGGCCCATTGGGCCAAACATATAAGACTGGTTCTGGCCTGTTTGCAATGGTTCCCTGTATGCTTCCAGTCCCAATTCAAGGTGCTGTTTACCCTATAAAGATTTACATTCTTGAGAGTGCAGTACCTGTCAGATTGTCTCTCCCAACCTCTGGACCTTCCTCCAAGTGCCAGATGCAAAGAATGGCAACAGGGGGAGGGGGTGTCTCTGTGCCCCCCCCCCCATCTATGGGACAACCTTCCTATTACAGCCTGACTGGCACGGAATTAGTCTCCTTTTCCGAGCCAGGTTAAAATGGGTTTTAATAAACCATCTATTTTGACACCCAGGGGTTTGAGGGAGATTCCCCATCCTAAACAATTTGAAAGCCTATAATGAGAATAAATAGGTACCATCTTGGTGGGAAAATAACAGCACTCTGTGGCATCATGCTGGCCATATAACCATGGGATCATCTTCAGACAGTGCTGGCTCACAGCTTTAGAAATGAAGATAAGCACCACATCCTATTAGCCATTGGTTAAAAGGAGTAAGATCTTCAGGGACTCCTTTACCTTACCTTTTCAGGTGCATAATAGTCATATAATATAAAATGAGGATGGATTCTCTCTGGCCCCCATGGTGTTTCAAAGTGAGTTGAGCATGCTGAGTGATGACTTCCCCCTCCTTCTGTAGCCCTTCCCCCGGGACAGCAGCGAGTCCACTTTTTGCAATAGAACACGTGAGAAACGGCTGTGCTGCCCAGCATTAAGGGTACGTAGATGCCTTCAGAATCATGCTTGAGGATTGTAGCTTCTGTCTGATGAGTATGCAGGGCATTTTATTAATGACTTGATTTCTGATATGATGCAGAGGTCTCCAAGAGAATACCCATAGCAACAGCAACAACTAAGACACAAATATGTTATGTGGGGCAGCCAAACTCTCGGCTGTGCAGCAATTCCTCTTGACTCATGGTGCTAAAATGTTTCATACAACTTCAGTCCAAATGATTATTCTAAATGTTCTCACATACATACATACATATATATATTCAAAGAAGAATGTAAGTTCTGAAATATGTCAAATGAAGCAATCCAGGGAGCGTAATAGCCTGGGCATTTATTCAGAGCTCCAGATACTTCAGGAAGAATTCTTGTAAGACTAGAATCCACTGTTGAACACCCCAAACAGGATGATTATCCTATTAACATGGAATCTCAGACTCATGATAGCCTGTTCCCAAAGGAGTCTGACTCCTCTGGCAGCATGTCAGTGTGAATGATAAGTAATCCATTACTCCCCAAGACATGGAGTCCACACTGAGATACATCAACTTCCTCTGTTCACTACTGCTCCAGCATGTCCTGCAAATCAGAACAGACAGAGGACTAATGTGGTGCAGCCGTTGGAGCACCAGGCTGAGATCTGGGAGATCTGAATTCTAGTTCCCAGTAAGCCATAAAGCTCACTGGGTGATTTTGGGCCAGTCACAGACTCTCAGCATGAACTACTTCATAGGATTGTTGTGTGGATAGAAAGATGAGGAGGAAGACCATGTAAGCCGCCTCACGTACTTTGCAAAAGAAATGTAATTCCTAAATAATATGATGGTGGTGGTGATGTTTTTCCCCCTATAGAATTAACCAATTTTGGCACAGCCCCTTTTGCTTTTACTCTGCACTTTTTGCCTTTGAAGGCACCCCCCTCTAGAACTGGGTCCTTGAGAGCTTCTTTGTGATGGAAAGGCCCACAGGAGTTGAAAGGAGTCCAAGACCTCTGCATTAAGGCATCCATGTTTTTGTATAAGTGGCAGCTTCTATTTCATTGAAGCTTCCTGCTTTATCTTATAGCAGTGGCAAGTGCCTAGCCTGTATGAATCAGTTCCTTACATGATTCAGTGACACAGAGGTCCTTGCAGGCACCCAGGATTATTAGATAGAGAATGTGCATAAACTATTGACTGCAAGCTCTGGTCCCAATTTATATTGAATCCGTAAAAAGCCTTCCATGTATACAGCTTTATGTGGATGAACATTTTACGGACACTTAAATGGATTCATGCACATGCTAAGCACCTGAATGAACATGTGTGTATATGGCTCTTAATTATGGTCTGCAAGATTCTTAAGAAACCTTACCCCTCTTCTTGAGAGAGGTCAAAATTACAAATGTGCTGTAATTTCTGGTTTTTTGTTGTTGCTTGTCATGAAGTCATGTCTGACCCATTGTGACCCATGGACAACATTCATCCAGGTCTTCCTGTCCTCCACCATCCCCTAGAGTCCACTTAAGCTCACTCCAACTACTTCAATGACTCCATCCAGCCACCTCATCCTTTGCCGTCCCCTTCTTCTTTTGCCGTCAATTGAGCCCAGCATCAGGCTCTTCTCCAGTGAGTCCTTCCTTCTCATTAGGTGATCAAAGTATTTGAGTTTCTTCTTCAGTATCTGGCCTTCTAAAGAGCAGTCAGGGTTGCTGGTAGGTACCCATAAAACAAGGAACCATTTCAAGTGCCCCAGTAGCTGGGCTTATAAGCACATTCTTTGCAGCTGCTGTGGGGAAACTGAAATTACAAGTATAGAAAAGGTTTGTGTTGATCTGACTGGTGTTCTATATATTATAGCTTGAATATAATACCTATTCTTTGCAATATCTGAGCAGCTCTGAGTCAATTTGTCACACGTTTTAATGCAACAAATGCTAAGCAAAACCCATTTTGGGGAAGTTATTTTCTAGATAAATATATGAATAAAAAGTCAAGGAAAAGATATTCCATATTGATGGGAATACATGAAAATATTCCATATTCTCTGATGTAACAGGTCAAGCAGACAACCATGAAGAAAGCCCAACATGAAGCTAAACCACACCATTCAAAGACACTGATTGATATCCAATAGAAAACACAAATATCAGTCTCCTGTACCATCTATTTCTACAGTCACTCAGTGTAAGTTGTCATAAATGTGTCATCTGGTAAGCTGTTACTCCAGTAAATGATAGTGTAAAGGAAGACCTCTATTTGATATCACAATTAAGGGTGTACGAAGCTACTGTTTAGAGTACTAATATATTAGCACACTGTCTTCTTCTGCAAGGTACCTACTTCAGCTCTTCTTGTTTTATATAAGATCCTTAGAAGAAATTTAATGCCTTTTCTCAGATCATTTCAAGATTTTTGATAGGTAAAAGAGAGCACTGAAAAAAATGGATGAAAGCAAGTTGTGGTGGATGCTTGCTCATACCATCTGGCAGAAAAGGATTCCTGTGGGGAATTAAAGAAATGTAAAGTCTTATGTGAAAATCAATTTGGCATACACAACCACAAATAAGAGGCAAAATTAAAATAGCAGATGAATGGACAATTTCCAGATGTCTGCTCACAGCATAACCATGCTTTAACATCTATAGCTACAGAAATGTAGCAAACCTTGAGAACAAGCCAAAAATATATTACACATAACTGCACGCCCCTCTCTGAAATACAAATGTTTCCATTGTTTTATGCCTCGGGTATGGGTGGGTGTATACACACGCGCGAGCATATGTTTATGTATATATGTATCAATAAAGCATTTTACATTCTATCTCATAGAATCAAATCTGATAGCACCATTCAATTTGGGGAACTGCTAGGCCTGATCCTATAAGGGCCCTGACACTATTTCCCAGTGAGTGTCCACTGGTGTCACTGGAAGGCCATTTTTCCCCCATTTACTTAACTGCCATGTGCAGTGGGGCAATTTTCAATGAGAGTCACAGCTGGGGAGGGAAGATTAACTGACTCCTCCCTACAAGGTTTTAATTAAGCATTGGAGAGAAAACTTCCATTCGTGCTAGTAGAAGTATTTTCCCCCACTAAGCTTAATTCCCCTAAGCTTAATTGTGTAAAAGAGTTCAGGGGAGAAAATACCTACCAGCCACTATTTTGTGCTCTTTCTCTCACCTCCTCACAACCACTACTAATCAAGTGTGAAGAGGAACTGCTGGTTTAGGAGCACCTTGGGGCATGGGGTACAAATTCATTAAAATAATGTATTTAGTGTGTTTTGGGTGGGAAATGCATTGGCGAATTTTGTCATCTTGTGAAGTCTAACTAAACCCTAGTCGTAAAATAGGTGTATGTGCATTTTTGCAGTTCAGTGACTTCTGAGCCTGGCCTCTGGGCCTTTTAAATTCCCAGGAATGCTCCTGACCAAAAGGTGCAGTGAGGAAGCGGCTAAGGGCCACTTGCTGCTCTCCTCTTCCACAGTCATGGCACCTCCTCTGCTTCCTCCATAGGCCCTGCCACTTTATCCTTTCATCTTCCTGATCTTACTGTCAGCTGTGGGTACGAGTGTGGACATTCCACCAACCTGGCCATCTTCTGATCTTTTAGCAATGTGGGGCAGGAGGAAAAGCAAGAGGAACTCAGTCACACTGTACTGTGGAGACCCATGGATATATGAGGGCATGGCATTTGGGGGTCCATGCTATGACCAGAGGAGGTGATACACTCAGGGTCAGAGGAGAGAGATAGGTGGTCGAGGCTGCCATGCAGCCAGCTGAAGAACTTGGCTAGGGCCAGGATGTGGAATCACCAAACCAGAATTGGATCCTAGACCTTCACAAGTCCCTTCCCCTGAGCCCAAGAAGCAAAGAACGTCATTAGTCCACTTTAGCTAGATGGCAATGGTTGAAGAAGAAACAATTGCCTTCAGGTTGGTCCTTTAAGACTCTGCAGCCTCCCCGCAAACAAGGCAGAGCATCAGAGTGATAGATTCTAAGGACCCTTGGTTCATCTTCAGCCCTGACTGGCTTGCTCAGTGATCCCTGAGTTCCTTGTTGCAATCCAGACAGGACCTCATCCAAGAGGCCCATTCAAACTGAAAGCTATCCCTGCATTAAAAAAAATAATCCAGCATTTGATAAGCTTGATCTAACAAAGAAAAGTATTTACACACTCGCACACAGATACCTACCTCAGTACACGTCAGACAGTAACCTGAAGTACACTGTGTAAGGGTCAGTTGAAAAGCACAGGGAAAGAAGGCAGGAAATGAGCATATCAACTTGCAAGTGGGAGCAGCTGTGCTCTTGCCATTTCTCTCTCACTGTTATCACAACCAGTCCAGAATCCTGCTGGATAAGGCCGAACTTCAGTTTTCCATTGTGGCTAATCAGATGCTTATGGGAAATCCACGAGCAAGATGTTAAGGCAAGAATGCTATTCATCCATTGCCACCCTGCCTACTACCCCTATCCAGAATGTGGCATTGTGAGTCACTCGGTCATGCCACTCAAGCAGTCAGCATTTCATTTCAGCTTGGTTTGGATCAGAAACTACCCAAATGCACCATGTTCTCCATAACTGGGTCAAAGAGAAATTTAGCTTTAAAAACCATAATGGACATATCCCTCAATCCAGTTCCAGAATTCTGAGTGCTTACCTATGTAAAGTCTGGGTTTAAACGCCCATACAATCAACCATGTAAGTGCAGAATTATGTTGCCAACTGTTTTGTTTTGTTTTCTGGAAAAGCTCCTCATCTTTAATAGTTGTATAGCAGTCAGCTACATCATTTTCACAACAAGAATAGCTGCACCAACTGAACTATACTAGTGCGAATGGATGCCAGTTACTTTTCTTTTTCGTTTTAGTAGAGTTTATCTAAATTCACAGAGTTCTTCATACTCAGAAGAAAATGAATTTAATAATTCTCAAAAACAAATGGAACATAAAATGAAAGTGACAGATGTATCTATTCCTGATTTCATTTAGCTTCTATGACTGACAGCTCTGTGGGACCAGCTTTAATCCCCTTAGTGGCCATTTACACTAGTAGCCTTCTTGTGGCAATGAATGCCATTGAAGTAGGGTTGTATAGGATTTTCATTACCACTCGTAAAACATGCATGCATGCCCTGTTCCCACCCTGAACATGAGTATATACAGAAGAATGTGACCACAGGAAATGTTCAGAAATTGTCGGGCATGTGCTTGATTTTGATTTGCACCGATTTTCCTGTTTGATTTTGCGCAAATTTCAAAAAAGCATACATTTTTATATTACCCATGCTATATGCAATCTTGGACATATGCATACATCTGGGAAATGCATTCATCTGCCCTGAGGAAACATGCCTAGCATGCTCTGCTAAAGAACTTGGGCTTACTGCGTATGCTGTCATCATGCTCAACTTCCCTACGGTTGTTTCTCAATCTCACATTGCACAATTTGTTGCACTTAGTGCAAATAGTGAGGTATCCATGCCAATCAAACCAGAGGGCTAATTTGGCATAATCAGAAATGCATTTTATTTATATACATTCTGATTCTTCTGGAAAATATATATTTAGGACAGTTGCTTTTGCATACATATAACTGACTGGACTGTATATCCTACCAAGGACTTTGGGGCATTCCTTTCCTCCCTGCATCCAGAAGGTGGGACTGGATTTGCAAATGATGAACTAGAGCTAGAAGCCTGCATTCTAGCCCATCAGTTTCCATTTCCCCACTAAATGTTACTACTAGAATTTCATGTTTGTTGATTTGTTTGTTTTTAAGGCGGGGAATACTTGCACATAGCCCTGCTATTTTGCATACACTACACAGTATTTAATCAGTGAACTATTTTTTTCCAAGCTGACTATAATTTTGTGGAAGATTTGTTGCTTACTGCCAGAACAAAATGCTGAGATGGGGTGGAACAAATGCTATAAGACAGTTTATTAAAGCAAGTACTTCCCAGGACACGGGCCTCCGAGGGGCAAGGGTTATATATATGTATGCATGTAGCAGATGGGTCTACTGCACCATAATCCTTCTTTCTGATAGAGAGACCATGTCTACACAAAAAGCGGAAGTTAGCCCAAGAGCTTCTCCTAAACAGAGGCATCCTTTGAGAGCCCAAACAATTTTTGGTGGACTGTATGAAGCTAGCATCTGCCTACTCACAGATGAACTATATTATATTTTTCCCATCAACACAAACCTGACCCTTCCTAAATGGAAGTTTGATTATTGTATTTGCTCTTATGTATGAACCTTCTGTTAGTAAATGGATGATAGGATAATTACATCTTTTGCGTGGGTGTTGGAACAATTTAGTCCCTTTGGAAGGCTGAAGAATTTTTTTCCAAGATAGCCATAAAACATCTAATGCATACAGTCCCATGCCTTATTTTAATTTTACACACACACACACACACACACACACAGAATGGGGACTTTTCTTTTGATAAAGAGACTGGAGGTGACCAGAAATAACTCCAGTCTATTTTAAATGAGTCAGAGAAGTCTGGAAATTGCTCCACTGAATCACTTAACTGCTTCTCTGAAAAGAAGCTAGTTGTGTTTTGTGGTGAGGGGAAATGATTTGCATTCCCAAGTGGTTCTGATCTGCAATGCCAGCGAACTGCAAAATCGAGAGACAAATCAGCATTCTAAAATTCCAGCCCTTAAATCTGAACTTCATTGATCTGATCCAGAAAAAAACTGAACAAATTGTACCATATCTCTGAAGTCTCATTAAATGAGAAAGCGGAACAATTCAGTTTACAGACACAAGACAACAACCTGGAATAGGAAATTATAAGGAGCCGTGATGTAATTAAATATGAATATATTTCAGCTTTTGCTTTAGCTACATCACAATGGCATAATGCAGTGAGAGCTATAAATTAATGGTCCAACATATTTCTTTCTGCTTTTCTTTTTCTTACTCTAATTCCATTGATCATGAAAGTAGTATTTTATTGCAAAACTCTGCATGGTTGATTGCAGACTGCTTGGGCAAGTACCAGCTCTTTATGCTTACAATATAATTTGCCATATACATTGATAGCAGTTAGTATACTGAGATTGCACCTATTTGTAGCTGAGCATAAGAAAATAAGAGGAACTGAGGAAGGGTTGCACTTTGAACTGATGAAAAGGGAAGGTAATTTTTATACACACTTTTCTCCACACACACAGAGAGAGAGAGAGATTCTCTTCCTTTGTTTCCAATAATGCCTATTTTCGTATGGCACTTTTAATTAACTATAGAGAAAGTGGCTTTGTATTTCACCATGTGACACATGAGACCCAGGTGCTTTGTTGAATGAAATCTCATTAATTTAAGTCTGGTTTATTTTCCTAGTTGTGCTATGGGGCTATGGAGCAATATGGTGTGCCTGTCTGCTACTTTTGCTTTGCTTTGCTAGGTTGCTGTTATTTTGTTTGCAATGAAAATTGCCCACCAACTGCAGAAAAAGAAAAAAGGTATGAAGTGGAAAGAAAGTGCATTATGCATGGGGAGTTTGACCAGAGGAAAACACAGAATCTCCATTTGCAGGTTATTGATCAGTGGAGGTCAAGCACAACTACCGTCTCAAAAATAATAGCGTGGGCCAGTTTTCACATGTCTACCTCCAGCCTTAGACATGCAGCACTAAACTCATCTGTGCAGTGTTGTCATTAGACATGCCATTTAGAGAAGCTGGAGAGATGCAATCCACATTTCATCATTCTTTAGGAAAATGAATATTTCTTGCTGGCCTGCTGCAAAGTTAATAAGTACACAAGCTAAAGTCATGTATCTTTTCAATAACTGGTACCATTGCTACCATTATTTTGAAATAGAAATAATCAGCACAACAAAGCTGCTTTCTTTTATTTCATTTCATTTTTACTTTGAATATTTATCAAGATTGGACTTTGTGGCATTGCTGCATCACTGAATACTTTCCTCCAGTCCATACCACTGAATGTGAAACTTATGTGTCCTGATCTCTTCTGGAAATATAAAGGTCTGTCCAACCAATATACGACAGCTAGTGATGTTTCAGGAAGTCCATCTTTGAGAATTCCAGTGTGAACTGACATGATCCACAGCTCCTTGCCTAACCCAGTTAGCAGCCCAAAATGAACCAAAATGCCTATCAAATTATTTCAAACTATCTAGGTAATATGTATATCTAATTTTAAATGTAGGTCAAATATATTTTATTTATATATTTTACTATATAAATATTATTATATATTAATAATATATAAATATATAAACTATATTTAAATTTTAATTAAAATTGTAATTTTAATATATAACATATATTAAAATGTGGGAAAACTTCAAAAGTAGTATTTCATATGCCACCTATTAATATGCCTGTTGGGTGGTGGGTCTCCCTATATAGGACCCTCTACTCTAGGGCAAACTCACTGTGAAGCCCCTAAAAATGTGGGAGATCACCTCTTCACTTCTGAACATCCTACTGTAATAACTCAACAATATGGAGGATGCCATGCATAAGTTAACCCATCATCCAGTTATGTTCATCATAAAACAGCATAACCCTAATCCTTTACCTAGGATACCTGGCTATAAGTCATGAGACAAACAGATCAGGTAGCTGTAAAGGGAATAAAGACAGGGAAATACTTTATCAAAAAAGGAACAGGGCAAGAACCGTCTCCAGACAAAACCCACCACCTACACTCACATTCCTGTGATTTCTGACAATCCCAAAAATTACTTATTTGAAATCATTGTAATCTCTTGAGTATATATGGTCCATTTTAATTTTCTATCATAAATGATGCTTAGAATATCATCCTGTGCCAATGCTCCCCCAAACCTTTGAATATGACCTAAGCCATATGACCTAAGCCATGAAATGTCTGAAGTTCTTTATAAAGCATCAGGAAAAAAGAAAGGAACAATTCTTCAGGTTTTTCTAAAGCATTTGAAGGGAGTATTAAAATTCTTTTGATTGACTTTTGATTTTATGGGTTTTTTTGTGGGTCCATTTCTGTGAAATCCAGATTGCTCATTTATTCCAGATATATTCTGTAATCTCTAAAGTAACACGTAAAGCAGATCTCACAACATGTGAATATCAAATGTATATTGTCCAAAAATACTATTTGTATTAAGACATGATTAAAGAAAAAGCAGCCAGTGAAGAATAGATAAAGTACAATCTATACTGAGCAGGGCAAAGATATATTCCCACTGCTATCCCACCTGAACTACAATCAGATATTAGCATAAACAGAACGTATGCTTGTTTGTTTAAGCCTTGGATGTGAAAATGCCCTAGATGCTTTTCATCCCTGTGAAGCACTAGCTTGTGCTGAAATAAACTTAGGGACATCCTAAGACATTGCTCTGGCAAGGGCAAAGGGCAAGTGGACAGAAGCAGACCAGAACAGCAGGTGAATCTTTCTTCTGAGAGGGACTTTCCTAGCATTCCCCTTCTAAGGGAAGGCTAGCTTAGGAGACGTAGGCAGACCTATTTATTTATTTAGTTGTTGTTTGTTTGTTTATTTAAAAATGTTCTATACCATCAACTACCAAATAGTCTCAGGATGGCCTTACAATAAAATAAAATAAAATAAAATAAAATAAAATAAAATAAAATAGCACAGCATCAATTCTGTGCAATAAAACCCCAATTAAAATCACAATCACAAACCTTAAAAAACTGGGAAAATAAAAAGGTTTTGACCTGGCGCCAGAAAGAATAAAGTGTCCACGCCAGGCGAACCTCTCTGGGGAGTGTATTCCACAACCAGGGTGCCACCACAAAGAAGGCCCTTGTGGCTTTCCACATCTCTCTCTGCCAACACCTTGCTGCCAGGTCTGAGCATCAGCTGACTGAAGCAACCTCCTCATTTTGCCTCATGGAAGGGCTAGGGCTGGTTCTGCCACTCCAGACTAGAAAGGAACATCCATATTGGTAAGTGCTACTTCATATGAAAGATCCCTTGTACACAGAAAACTAGGTTGTTGGGTTGGCCATTAGTTTTCTATTTATTTATTATTTATTTATTATGTTTATCTCCTGTCCCATAGCCCAAAGAGCTATCTGGACAGTTTACAATAGAAAACAATAAAATCAACAATGCATCAATAACATGGGTAATAATACAGTAAAGGACAGTTAATACACTACAAAAATCTGATGGTTAATGGCAAAAAAAGGTGAAAGGAAAGCATGGATCCAGTCAGAGTAAAAACAATGTTAAAAACCAGTTTAGCTACAGTAAACACTTGGAAAATAAAAAGGTCTTTGCCTGGCACCAAAAAGAGATAATCGACAGCACCAGGTGAACTTCCCTTGGGGGCATATTCTGCAGGTGGGGTACTACCACAGAGAAGGCCCTCCTCCAAATTGTCACCCCCTCACTTCTTTGGTGGGTGGCTCTCATTTGGATAGGGGCATTTGGGGACAGGTGTTCCTTCAGATAGTCTGGCCCCAAGACAGACTATATATTCCAATATATAAGGATGTTTAAAGATTGTGCTTGTTTTCTATTAATGGTCTCTGAGTCTTTACCGCCTGAGATGGTACAGGCCAACTAATGCTTAGGGAGAACTAGGCCTTGGAGAATGCTACTCCTTATTGCCAGATTCCATTCCCACTGCTAGTAATTTTAGACTACTTAACATTTCACAAAACTGACTTTTATTTGATCAAAAGCCACAATCTATTTTTTTAACCTAATGTACTTAACGATGAGGTATAGGCTGGTCACTAATGGATGCATCACCCCAAACTGTGTTTAAATGGAAAAGAAAAAAGAACCTGTCAGATCCAGTATCTCTTCACCAGTAACTAGGAATGGAGCGGCATATAATTTATTTACATCAGGAAAAATGACCTCTAGCAGTAATGTTATTACCTCTTAGAGCAATCTGGAAAGTAGAAGGGGAGGAGAGGGACAGCTAAACAGTAATTTAATACAAGGACTACCAAGATTTCAGGACTGAAGCTGTTTGCCACCATTTAGGAGAGCAATAAAAGAAGGTCTCAAATTAAAATAGCTTGGCTGATCAGAAAAAAAAAAAGATTATCAGAGCTAACCTGTTCTAATGGTTTTGAGTACCACAGCAAAAGCCTGTTATACTGTCTAAAAGTAATTAGGGAGGGTTCTGTATGAAGCATAGTGTTTTGTTCAGAATGTTATTAAGGCGTATATTGTGAATGTGGAGTTAATACATACTATACAGAGTAAGAATAAATAAAAAGCAAAGAAAAGCAGGTATTTCATACCAGCAGTGATAGAAGATATCTGCTGTAGCATAAACATCTGTAGCAATTCTTTCTTCCTTCCCCCTCCTCCTCCTCCTCATTCTTCTTTTCCATTTGCATCATATCATAAAAATTGCCATCCAGTTTAGTTTATAATAGTCTTCAGCATTTGACCACAGATGCCTCTGTTCTTAAGTAAAACTTGAATACAGGGTAAGGGAGAATTTCATTTGCTCCACATTTTAATTGAACTGACCTAATTCATATTTCCAAGGCTGATATATTCTCCTTAGGGCTGTAATCCTCTCCAAATTCTGTGATGCAATACTCAGCTCAAAAATATGCTTATACTATGGAAAGCTGCATACAAAAAGTGCATATATTAAAGAAGACTGCACATGAAAATAAAAGTTGTTTTGGGAACCTTTAAAAATAATCTGCAGAAAGATGTGGAAATGAAACAGAATAGATTTAGTTCAAATACATGAGTGATTGACACAGATGAGAAAAAGACTGGCTTATGCCACTTCAAGGTCATTCATCATTATTTGTTAACTATAAAATGTATAAACATTTCCCCATTAAAACAGAATGAAAATGAAAAAACCGTTAAAAGATGTAACATTGCCATCCAATATGGCTGCCCATAACCTTCCAGACCTGACAGATTATGGGCAGTGAAAGGAAAGCAAGGATGTTTTCCACACTTCCCATGCCTCTAAAATCCCGATATGGACAATTTCAGTCACTTTTCCCATACCTTTGGAGAAGCAGATGGGTAGGCATAGCAACTTTTTAGTAAGGTGTAGCCAACAAAGAGAAGTAACACTTAGATCATTTTAACTGGGGAGAAATTCAAGTGAAAACTGCAATAAACTTAACTGAATGGTCCATGATCACCGGATGAGATCTTTCAACCAATTGGCAATAGTGCAGTATCTTTGTAATGAGTCACAGTTGTTCACCATATGATGCTATATTACTATAATATCTAACAATATTATGCTACATTAATAATAGTCATTATTCCAAGTTAAGCATTTTAAAGTCACAAGAGCATGAGCTCTTTACTATTAAAATCAGTGAGTCATAGAAGTGCTTAATTACACTTGATTGAGTTCATGACCATTTCACAGTTATGTGTGTGTGTGTATAAAAGCGGCGGGGGGGGGGGTCTGTCTCTTTGTAAATCTCTGCATCTGCACATCAGAGCCATAGCACTGAGACCTAAACATATAAAACTTGGCACGCATGCTAAAAAGATCAGGCATATATACACTGGGATTATTTTGTTGTTGTCATTTTAAAAATGCATTAATTGATTTTAAAATGCCTGTGATGTGGAAGCCTACAGTAACATAATCAGTCACTAGGGAAATACTTTGCTGACCAACACATAGTTTTGTAGTCCATATGCTGTATTGGTAGGGTAAGAGGCAAAGTTTTCTGCCCCGTAACTCTCATCTTCAGGGGAAATACACATCCCACACTTAATGTTTCTGACAGCAGTGGTGTCTCTAAAGGCTTTGACACAGTTAGTATTTGGGTCCAAGGAGAGTTGTACGCATGCCCAACTTGCTTACAGTCCATGTATAATTGAGAACGCTTCCCAAATCATGGCTTCCCAAGCATGGGTACATCCATCTGTACATTCAGCTGAAAGGGAATGCAGTCCTTCTTGATCCATGCATAGACAGAGATTTCAGCCATGCAGGAAAGTTGGAGGTGGGGCTTCCCTGCCACCGCATTCAGTGGAACAGCTAATTTTAGACACTGACCTAGTGTTCCTACATGGGCCCTTCCTGAGGCACCCATGGGCATTACAGTGGTGCAGCCCAGAGCTAATATTTCTGCCATTGGTTAGAGCAAAAACAAAAAGTGAGAAGAAATACTCTGAGCATATGCAGATTTGCATTTTAAACTTGTTTCAATCATGGCACCATCATGACAATTTCCTTGTGATACCTGGATACAAAACACATTAACTTGGGAACAGGTGCTATTCTGAAGTATAAAAAGGATACTATATTTTTTACATAAAAAATGGCCATATATTCCCACAGACCACATGCAGACTATAATGCATTTTTTAAAGACCTGGAGAATGCTGTGGTGAACCACCTCAGCTCCAGTGGGCTCCAGCCCATGCTTATCACATCCCCCATAACCTGCTTCTCTCTGGAAATTTGGGAGACAAATATCTGGAGTGTGCAATCCCAGATCCTGGCCCCAGGGACCAGCCCTAACTGCACCACAGACCCCCCTTTTAATTTTCAAGAGAACAGGATGAATCCTTGCATAGAACTAGTAGTTGATCTAGACTTAGTCTTGAATGGATTCAGGAACTATTGTACACCACCCCAAAATGTTGTCACTTCTACTGTCTCAGTTGGGACATCACAAATAGCAAAGACAAAGCTGAATTAGAAACTCCAATTCATATTAGTTACTGATTGAGTCAGATGGAATTGTGTAACTGATTATATGTGTCAGGAAAGCCTGAGAAATATGGCTACTGGAATGTGATACTATTTCCTATGCCATAGTAATGACAGTATCAGAATTTTCCTGTATCATGTTGAAAACCTCTGTCTAGTTTGGGTGTGAACACTCACACACATGCACTTGTGACAATAGATATGGTGTGGTTGCATTTTCTGTAACAGCAGCTCCAGAAAGGAAAGATTCCCTGGTGAATTCATTACTATACCGGAGTCCCACCCCTTGCAATCACTGTAGACACATAACAGGATTACTGCTCAAGAGTTTGCTAGGATGTAAGGAAAATTATTCTGTTCAGTCAGAAGCCAGCATCACTGGAAAAAAGGTAAGAAAACGTCAGGCATTATAATAAAATGTTGAAATCTGGTCCAGTTCTGTAAGGTATTCTGTCTTAATTTTGTTGCGATGAGCAAGAATCTGCTATTGGTTTAAAGCTATATTCTATTTTAATTTTTTGAAAGCACTTACTTTGATGAATTAGAGCTGTTGAATAATTTTATAGAAGAACTGCGGATGATTCTATTATTTAATGGAAATTATATCCATCCTGAAAAATAAAATGATTACACAGAAAAATAACATTGATATAGGTTGATATGTTACAACGCAATAGTAATTGCTGTTTTGTAAGTAAAGCTATGAGTTTTGGAATATTTTCTTTTTTAAAAAATCAGTTATTGTCTAATAAAGCTATTCTTCAAAACTGGACATTCAATGATGTTTAAATAAATTCCAGTTGGATAGCTCTTTCATAACTCTTTTTTTCAAATATCTGTAAAAGAAAAAAAAAATCACTTGCTCAGCAATTAGTTAATGCACTGAGTACTCACCATCTTTCTAAGCAAGCAAATTAGTTAAGTTTAATAAGCTAATGGCATGGCAGTCCTTGCAAAACGTACAGCCACCTAATCAATGTGGTGACAAATAGAATGATCTGTGGTCTTCAGGGTGAAGAGTTAATTGAATGAACAGACAGAATTTTTTACATCTGCTCATATATTCCTAATGGATACCTTGGTTTTAGTCTTCCTTCTAGTCACAGCACATTCATCGTTAATTTAAAATCTCTATGTTTTTCAGCCACTTGCTTTTAGTCAGGGCAAAGGTCTCAGGTGTTTATACTTTGGAGATTTGAATTGTCAATATGATGTATAAGGCAAATATAACTGTAAGTGACTGAAAATCATTACGTATCTTGCTAACCTGCACTTGGAATTATGACCATAATCATGAACCAGAAGTGTTAGGCAAGATTCACATTCTGTAACAGAACCACACTAATGGTTGTGGTTGTTTGTGTGTTTGCGTGTGTGTTTAAGTCTATGAACTAAAATAGTCACAGTAAGCTTTGGATGTTATGCTATGAATATCAGATCTCTGTTTCTGAAAGAATGAAGATAGCACTGTTTCATATTGTTGCATGTTCAAATACAGACATGTACTGGTACACAAATTTTTCCTATGTACGTACAGAATATAAATAAATGCAATAAATAAATAAAGATCACAAACCATTTAAAGCCAATATTACTGAGTCTTCCTGATTTCCATGATCAGCAGATTGAAATATTTAAATCAGTAGGATTTACAAACACTTGTCTTTGGTTAAATCACACCAGTGAATTATTATTTAATATTTTGCTATTAAAATATGTATAAACACAATATGCATACTGTGATTTGGAAATAACTCAGATTGAAGAATAGATGCTATCAGGTCTAGAAGATACATATACATCCATTCATTTAAAATAATGACTACTTAGTACTTAATTACTTACAACTGGAGCCCCATCTACACATTTGAAGGAATGTAGGATTATATGGTAGATTTCTGAAGTGATCAAATGGACTTAATGATTTTGAACTGAGGCAGCACATTTTGGATTATTGACATCCACCCTGTTGAAGGACTTTGGCTGGATTGCTAGAGTCTGTTGATGACCAGGAACTGTCATTCTTTAGTCAACCAAAGGAAGAAAGAAATATCAAGATCAAATGCAGGGTGTGAGGTAGAGCAGCAGTGAATATTGCTATCACCACACCTCACTTGTGTTTTGGATACACTTAAGCCTTTGAGTTTGGAGGGTTACATGCATAGAGATCATTGCATTGCTCCATAAGTGTGTCATGAGGAATATAAGCAATGGGAAAGATCCAGTGCCAAATACTTTTCCTATGAGGAGGGAAAAAGCACATTTTTTAAATCCATTTTTCTAGGATTTTGAATCAGACATGTTACTCATTTCTTTGTTTATACAAGTATATCAGTTATCTCTATCTCTAAATCTGGCATAAACCATATCAACTGTGCAAATAATAGATAAAGTTCTTTAATTAGTTTTGAACAAAAATGATTATTACTATTTTGGTAAATCAACTTCAGATAAATCTGTTCTAATCAATTAGCATTTATTTGCTAGTAACAGAGTGTGGATTGTTTAATATTTGAAATCCAATAGATTATTTCGAATTCTAAAAAAAATGGAATTGGTTGTGATTATTTCATTTTGAATCTAATAAAGCATTTGATAAATTATATTGACAGTTTATATTTGTGTACTTAGACAAATCAGTATTTCCCCAAGAATTTTAAAAAATGATGAAAATTTTATCTCTCTCTCTCTTGTATTTGTCATGCAGGTTGACAAATTGAATTCTTTCAGACTTTTTTAGTTTGGAGCAGGGTGCATAGCAGAGCTGTTCACTGTCTCCTTTGATATTTGGTTTGTGCTTGGAACCCCTGGTATATACAATTAGGCAGAACAGAGATATGTTTGGCTTTGTACATGAGTAGGTATAAAATGGCTTTATCCACAGAAGATCTGTTGCTATTTCTTTGTAGGTTAGAATAACCTGTACTAAAATCAATCAGATTAATTTTCTTTATTTCCGGATAATTTTGACACATTTTTAGGTTCTAATATTAGTCTGTACAAATTTGGATCAATGTCTGTAGATAGTATCAAAACACTTCAAGTAGTTACCAATTGACCATTTCAAGAGCACCCATAAGTGATAATGCATTGGAGCCTAAAGACACTTTGCCAATGGTTAAACTCAATATAAGCACATTACTGGCAGAAATACCTCTTGATTTGGAAAGATAGGAATTACTTAATTTAAGCATTTGGAATAAGGTAAATGTACATTAGATGAATGTCTAGCCATAGGCAATTATGCATTATTTAGTATTCTTTTATATATTTTTCAAATTTAGTTTCAAAAACTTTATTTACTCTGGAAAGTTTGAGTGGTAGTGGTATGGAAGGTCTCGATTTCACTGAAGAAGTTATAGTCGTCAATTAAAGACAGTGGATTTTAATTTTCCAGATTTTAGGTTATAGCATAACTCTTAATGTGTTAACCCACACCAAAGACTGGAAAATAACTTCTTGTTTTCATGCCCCTCTATTTCATGGAATTAAAGAACTTGTCTTCCCTTTCTAGCATGGTGGCATAAGGATCCAGGAACCACAATTTTAGCAGCAAGAGATACTTGGAATGCAGCAGCTTTTTTCCACTAAGTGAAGGAAGATGTTAATGATGACTATGTATTGATAGTCACCAATGCTGTCAATAAAGTAGTAATACAATACAATACTATCAAATGATAGTACTGTCAATACTACTACTATTGATATACTAGTGGTATATCAGTTAAAATATATATACTTACTCTCCCTCCCTCCTTTCCTCCCTCTTCATAACGTTTAATGTTCTGCTGCAAATAAAAAGAATTTTTAAATAGCCTCTTACACTATTCTGAAGGCATCCTGAACCATCAAAAGTTACAAGGAAAGGAAGACTAGAGAGGAAAGGGGATACCATGAAAATCTTGTCTCTCAGGCGCACCAGGGCAGTCCTGTGACTGGAGTTTATTCTTGAGATTTCAGGATTCAAGCCACTGTGATCTGTAATTTTTAAATTTCCTTGCTGCTTTGAGTCCTTTTGTAGATTAACAGCTAATCAATAAATGTTATATTGGGAATTTGCATGAACTATAATTCTGAGGCCAGTGCATAATGTCAAATTTCATTCTGAAGATCATTCACTTAAATATTGTTCCTCCGACCACATCATTGTCCTACAAGGACTAGTTAAACATTCTTGTCTAAATCAACCTTATAAAGCTACCATTGCCTTCAAGATAATATTTGTATCAGAACTACATTTGAATAGCATTTCAGTTTATAACACCTGCACAGGTAAGGAAGTACTTCATGGAAGTACAAGCTTCTCTGGAAATAGATCAACAGCAGGCAATAGGAATTTCATTCACTGAACTGTGGCTTCTCCACATGATGCATTTATTGTTCATTTGTGATCCCTCATTCACAGAAATTTGCAGGGCTTTTCCATGCTATCATTTGTCCTCTAGGGCCCCTCTTGAGTTTCCAGACTTTTTTGCAGGTTTGCATAAAAAATGCCAATATGGTATTAAATTTTAACTTATGACACAATGGAACAAAAGTCTGGTGAAAAGAAAAAGTTCCAATATGTCGTGGTTGGTTAATAGAATATATAGAACTATGAACCTCTAGATATATTTTTTTCTGGAAGAGGTCTCCATACAGCAGCAAGTTGAACCCCTCATGTATCAACACTAGATTCTAAAGTAAGTGACATGATATGGAAGCACATCAGCATTCCATGCCCTACTGACCACCACTGGATATTCCTTCTCATGTGCTTAATGATCACATGAGCAGAAGACCAAAGCCACACTGGCAGGTCCTATCTGTGCTTCCTGCTGAGTCCTTTCTCATTGCTGCTCACATGAGTTCAATACAGGAGTGATTTTCCTATGATGTGGGCCTCTACACTTTGGAACATTTTCTTTGTAGCGTTGACTTAAATTAGAATTTGAAGCCCATTTGGCATGTGAGTAGACTCTGGAGATCAAGCACAGACATGTGGACCCCCACATGTAAAGACTGAGGATTTACATGAGCAGAGCCGACTGGAGCCAGGGGTCAGACTAGATGACCTGGGAGACCCCTTCTGACTCACTCTTTTCTTTGTTTTTATGTTAGAAGGTTTTCCTGGTGTGAAGTTTTTTATTTATTTATTTATTTATTTATTTATTTATATCCTGCCTTTTTCCTGCAAAGGGCTCAAGGCAGCTTACATCATTCTCCTCCTCCATCTTATCCCCACAACAACAATGCTGTGAGGTAGATTGGGCTGAGAGTCTGTGACTGGCCCAAAGTCACCCAGTTGGCTCCATGGCCGAGCGGGGACTAGAACCCAGATCGCCTGAGTCCCAGTTTCATGCTCTTAACCACTACACCACACTGGCTCTCCACACAAGTTGTAAGCTGCAGATGAATGTTCAAAGCCTAGGAAGGAGCTGGCATTTGGGAAAAAGCTGACATGATACAGAAGAGCAACTAACTATACTGAAGTGGCAAAGGATGTTTTTAGAAGCTCATCTATAACTTACTAGTGAACTTTATTTAGTAAAGTCATTAAGTACCCTTTTGTCCTCTTCATAATATTTACTTGGTTTATTATTGATTCATTTATAGCTGCCATTTCTAGTCCAACAGCTAATCCTTCTCTGAGAAGGTAAATGCTCTCTAATCACATCCCATTGTTTTTGCCAACCTAGCCTTCTTCCCTAGATCAGTTTTCTTTGGAAAAATCCATAGGACATTCTATACCCTCAAAACTTTACTTAGTTTTAGAGACTCAAAGTCACCTCAAGGGCACAATCAATAGATTCCAGAGATATTTTATGTCCCAAGTTTGTTTTTGATCTCAGGAAGAAAACATTAAGTGGTAAGAAGCTGAAATTTGGGGATATCATGAAAGGGCTAGGTTGTCGACCTACTTAAGCTTAAATTATGCAATGTAATTTGGGGAAACTTTGTACCACAACATTATTGCAATGGTTCTAAGAGAAAACAGTAAGTTTAAAGGCAGAATCCTGCTTAACATTAAAACTCTTGTAGGAGGGAACAATTGTGGCATTCTCTAGAAAATTTAATATGAAATGGCTTTTATATGGAAGAGATTTGGAAAGTATTAATTTTCTGCAGGCATTTTTCCTGAAAATATGCAGAGAAAATGAGAGAAGGAGAGAGAACGGAATATTCCTTGTGGACCTAATCTTCACAGCTGCACAAAATTGAGTGTGGGACTCCTTAAACAATTATGCAATTAATTTACACATGCCATATACACTCAGTATCAATTATACTATAAATACTTATATAGTTCTTTTTTCAAAAATGAACAGAGTAAAATGATTATTGTTCTGAAAGAAACAATAATCTCTTGTTTATTAAAATGGCTCTTAAAAATAGTACTCTTTTCCCTTCAAATCATGGCATTTTTCTTACAAATGTGGTTATTATGACTTCCTTAAGTCCTCAGTCAAAACTGCATTGTTGGTCAGTGACATCCCTGCCCATACCTTGATAGAAGCAGAGCACTTGAAAAGCAAGCCATGCTTTCATTCACTGGGAACAAGATACCCCTGGAGTCTCAAGGGAGCCCTGCATTTCCTTCTAGACCAGGAAATACTTGGACTTTGATGCATCAAGTGTGCTACTCAACTGCTGATAGAAACAGTGGGTCACATCTGGAATACACATGTATTAATTATACAGTCTGCCTCAGCATCCTGCATTTTTGGACTCCTGTTATTTAAAACAGCCTGACTTTCATGTGGGAGGAATGAAGCAGTTCCGTTTGCATAGAATTTTGATCTGATGTGTCTTTCTTAACACAATCAAATGATACCTCGTCCTATATTACTGCTTTCCAAACAGTCTGAGCCACTTTTTAAAAAGGTTGACTTTGCAATATGTCCATTGCCCATCTTATAAAATATGAAGTCCTTAAATATTAAGCAAAGTCCATTTCCTTCTCTTGGCATTACCTTATTAGGAGTGACTTGTGGCCAAAATATTTAAATTCCTTAAAAGGCAAATAAGTCTTTCTTCATCCTCCCAAAAGAAATCTTATCAAATTTTCAGTTGCCTGACTGACTTGAGTGCTCTTTACAACACAAAGTGCCCTTTGATGACTAACCTTTGGGGTTTCCCACACTTAGCAATAACATTTTCCTCTCTATAATCTCTAGGCTGTTTTGGACCTGCACTTTTATTTTGAATGGTCAAATCACAGGAATTATATGGTTCCACTAAAAATGTCACCAGAGTTTCATTTTAAAGAGAACTGAAACAACAAAAGGCACGTTATGATGTTCTTCTAGAAGCCATATATGCATCAGATAACCACCATTGTATTGTATATTCCTCCATGCATATTGCTCAGAAAGACATTAACTGCTAGACATGCTGTGAAAGAAAATTTAAATTGACTACATTGCCCAACAAATTCAGTGTCCTTGGAATAACAGGAAAGGAGACCAAAGAGATGCTGGAAAAAAAGAGAGAGGCATATAACCATCCTGAGGTGTGCAGAAGTAACAAATATTTTAAAGACCCAAATGGTGCAAGCCCACCCACACATAGGAAAAAGAAAAATAGCCCAATGAGAAATTAGCATCCTCAGTGACCACTAAGAGCCATAGAATTGAGCATGCAGTCCTATGGCCAGTAGATGCCGGCTGGCTGGCTGGCTGGCTGGCTCATAAGAGGAAAGGCAGAATCACGACTTCAATCTTGGAAAAGCCTATTTGCTTTCAGAAACCACCCACATCCTCTCAGCCATCGCTGAATCCCCCAAGAGAGAAATAGGTTTTCTTGGAGTGGAGAGGGGAGTGTCAAGACCAAGTTTAAGTGGTGCCTGGCCCCCACCACCTCCTCATGGTGCTGAACCTGACAATCTAAATGCTTTGAGTGTGAGGGGGATGAAGGGCTTGTCCTTATATGTGTGTACAACCATATAGGATTGAAACTTTATATGATTTATCTAAATTTATCTAATTATAATTTATCTAAGTTTACCCATTTTTTCCCTGCTGGAACTGATCATGGACACAAACACTTTTTATGATCAGCTCTCCATGCACTTATGAGTTTGTGATCCAGCCTGAAAAAGATCATTCAAAAGTACATGCATCAGAAAAAAAAATGTACACAAAACACACTTTGGATAATCAGGAAAAAAATCATACTTTTCCAATATGTGCATGTATATATTTTTTGGATTTCTGTGCAGGAAAACAGTGCAGCATTTTATATGAATCTGAGTTTTCATTTTGTTCTGGGTCCAAATTATTTCTATTTTAATTAAGTCTATTCTGGAAACATTTGGCTGGACAGCCTTAAGTTAGGATTATTGTGTATTACAGTCATTTTTCTACTCTCTTTTTCCCATTAAAGTGATACCTCATTTGTGAGGGGCTGGTAAGGGCATGCTGTTATCTTTTCTCTGCTAAAGTTAGAACTTGTTTGTTTATTAGGTTCATTTCAAAAGTCAACACTCTGTGAAGGATTTGCTCAAGAATTCCTGACTAATTCTTGCTGTGCAAAACCTAACACATATTTAAACTTTTTTTTTTCTGTTTCCTATACTAACACGAAGAAAGTTGCTCTCCAGACACAAACCCAAAGTTATTGGTGAAAAGAACATTAAATACCTGGAAACAACTCAGTCTTCTATAATACATAAATACTATAGAAATACCAGGAAAGTATTGTAGGCAGATAGCCAGCTATTTTCATCCCTCATTGCCAAATGTTTTCTCTTGCCCTCTTTCAGAATCCAATTTAAATAAATCTTCTATGTCAGTTTAATTTTTGGTATCTAGCTGTGTTTTCATGTAATAGATGTTAAGGAGAGTAATGGCCCAAAACATTTAGAAACAAATTTCTAGTTGAAGAACCCATAATACACATGGACCCTAATTAAGGAAAGCTAGTTATGAATAAATTCTGCTGAACCTTTTAAGGTTTATAAGGGAAAAAAACAGACAAGATTCAGTTCAAGATTCTAATCCAACATCACCCAACCAGAGACCTATAAGAAAACCACAAGGAGGACTTCATTTCAATAGTATCCAGTAAATGACATAAAAGGCCTACTATCTCTGAACTTAGAAGCAATATCCTTCCACGCATTTGTCTAATCTCCCTTTAAAACCATCCAAGTCAGTGGACATCGCATCTTCTTGCAGCAAATCACACACTTTAAGTATGTGCTCTATGAAGTGCTTCCTCCTGTTTGTTCTTCTTCTCTCACCATTTAGCTTCATTGGATGACCCTAGGTACTGATATTATATGAAAAAGAGGGGAAAAGCCTTCCCTCATATCTTATCCATAGATATACAGAGAGGCGGGGAGGGGGGAGCACTGTGGTGGTTAAGAACATGGAAGTGGGAGTCAGGAGATCTGAGTTTTAATCCCCACTCAGTCACGGAGCTCACTGGGTGACTTTGGGCTAGTCACAGACTCTCAACCCAACCCATGTCATAGGGCTGTTTTTTAAAGGGTAAGACTGAAAGAAGGGAGATAATTATGTAATGACCCTGAGTTCCTTGAAAGGAAAAATACAGGATATAATTATAATTATATTATTCTATTTGGAACTAATCCAATGGGTTAAGTAAAGCTCCAGTGAGTCTTTCGTACACAATTGGGCTGAAAGTGAGGATATGTTAATCTGCTGTTTCCAGTCTTCCATTCATTCTGTCCCAAACATCAAGATGATTTTTCTGATCTTAAGTTTGGTTCATCCTGAATGTAGTGAGGTTTTTTTAAGTTCATGTGGGTCAAGCAACACCCTTCAACATGAATGGAAGGAAAACTAGACAAAATAGTATACGCCACTCTGTCTTATCAAAGCAAAATCTTACTGTCATTGATCCACCTCTCTGAGCTAGTTTGCCAGTTTATTTAGCATATGACGAGTTTATGACAAGAGAAGGAGCAAATATATACACACAATCCACACAAATATATACAAAACTTCTTTCAGGGATACAGCAGCAGTCTCAAAACCGGATGTCTAGCTCAGCTAAGCAATTGCCTCTGATGCTGCTTTGTGCAGATCTTCTAAGGATCCAGGAAATGCACATCTTGGGCATTCTTGCACAATATGTTTGATACTTTGCATGTTGGCACCACAATTACAGGAAGGAGAATCTTTTTATCCCCATTGATACAGAGCAGAGACACTCCTTCCAGCATTACATCTAATTCTATTCAGGTTTGTCCAGACAGAACAAGGCAGGTTAAAGCCAGGAAGTTTGGAAGAGGGATCACTAATGTCCAAGCCATAAAATGGTAACTTGGACCATTCTTTTCTCCAAGTATTCTTAGTGCTGAACTGGGTAAATGCAAGATAAATGGCTGTTTCCCAAGCTGGCCTATGAGATGTCAGCCTTGTGACAGTCTGTCCATTTTCTGATATGAATGGGGAGGGCCTTACTATACAACATCCTTGACCATAACTAGGAGAGAGCATGTCGTCTTCTGATGGGAGGTAGTGTGATGTTGCTAAGTACTGGTAACCAGTGTGCAGGAGTGGAGTTCAATGTGCCAGTTATGATATGCATTGTCTAGCAGATTTGAACACCAACCTTTTGGCTGTGGGAGCTGTTAAGCCACACATTAGCACAATATTCTGCCACAAAATAAACCAAAGCCAAAACTGTTGTTCTCAGGGTGTTAGCATCACCACCCCAGGACGTTCTAGCCAGTCCATTCAATAAATTATTGTGCCTTTTCAGTTTTGCAGCTTTTTTGTTCCAGGTGTTGTCGGAAGTTCAGTGATCTGTCCAGAGTAACTCCCTGGTACTTTGGGATGTTATTATATTGTAAAATATGGTTGCAATACTGCACCACAGGCTGATAGTTAGCGTGCCTATTGCCTATTATTAGTTAGCATGCCTGTTGTTTGCCAGTTAATGCAGCTCTTTCTTTCCTTCAGAATGTTGGACTTTCTTGCTTCCATTTCCTTTCTTCTTCCTGCTCCTGCTCCTCCTTCTCTTTTCCATTTTCTTTTCTGCCCAATTTGTCTATCATTCAACCATTACATCAGCTAAAAACATGTTTCTCATATTAAGGAGGGCAGTTCTGGTTCATTTCTGCAACTAAGTTAACCTTCCCTTCCTTCCCTTCCCTTCCCTTTTTGGAAAGAGGTTGTTGTTTCACCCTCTTCCTCTGAACTTTTTAGAACTTTGAATCTCATTTTGGCTTCCTGAGCTAAGCTAATGACATTCTCTGTCCTCCTCTGACTTTTTGTTGAACTCTGTGACCTAGCCTTTTGAGCAAAAGTTCCTGAGCAATATATTCTAATATATCCAATATATTTCCTGACTGAAACTAACACATAAAAAGGAGAGAGAGAGAGCGAGAAAGGGAGAGAGAGAGAGAGATCGAGAGAGAGAGAGAGAGAGAGAGAGCACATTGTCATAACATTAAACACTATACATATATGCCCCTTTTAGAGCATGAAAATTCATGGACATTTTTGTATGCATCTATGCAGATAATTTTACAAGTGTTGGTTGTGAAGTTTAACTTTATTTTCACAAAGACATTCAATTTCATGTATACTTTCTCCTAAAAGATACATTTTTAATTGGCAGATTCTACTGCAAACTTTGGAGAAGTGCCAATTGTGAAGGATAATTGAACTTTGGTTTGCATATTGAATCCAAAGCAAAGTGAATATCCCAAATGATCTGTCTGTTGAAGTCAGCAACAACTAAGCATGACCAACTTCTCCTGGATTAGGACCATGATATATAAAACTAGCTTTGCTGCAATGAACTGCATGTGGTCACCCTTTGACATTCAGCTTCTTATCAGCTTATCCTGATATTTAAAATATAAATGAGCTGCATTCTGAAAGAGAAGAAATAGATGTTACTAAAAATTCATTTGGTTGGCTGAATCCAAAGATGACGATGGATTTCAGATGTGTTCTTCTGCTTGCAGAGAGAGTACTTTCTTGAACAGAAGGCATCTTCAGTGAGCAGAAGGTCACCACTGGATTCTACACCCACCCCCCACACCCATGTGTGTGCATGAGCATATACTTGCTCAGCTTTGTCCACAATACATAGCGCATGTATATTTATATAGCTGGGTATCGCTGCAATAAATATGAAAGCAAGAGCTCAATTCTTTCTTTAACGCTTTGCCCTTTTATTGCAGGAAAACTTGGTAATTTAAATATACATGTGCAATTTAGAACTCAGTGCAAAATGCATGCATTTTGCATATGAACTGGGATAATTGTGTGTCGTTGAGTTCAAAATTTAAAGTATGAAATGATATCTACTCATTTATAGCATTTTTACCCTGTCAGCCAAGGCTCCTAACCTGGCTTAGCCCTCCGTAAGGTCAAATGGTGCAGATGGTCCTTGCTGTTTGACTTGCAGTGTAAAAGGCAGGACCTCTAAATAAAAATGAGGAGGAAGGAAGAGGAGCAACTTGGGCACTGAAACACTAATGTAGAGCTGCCCCATTTCTTAGGCACGGGATCAATATTTGAGATGGTTGTGCAAATGCCAGGGCTCAGCGGAGTCCAATGATGCTGATGCCAATGTAATTATTTATTTTCCCAGCACTTAGAAGGAATGCCAAGCACTGGCACTTTCATTCCCCCTCGTCCCTGATCCCTTATTAGGGGAGTTGTCAGGGAACCAAACTGGCACTCTTCAGAAAGCTACCGCTCCCTGAAGCCTCACCTGTGCTTCTCTAGCTCCAGCGCTTTTGCTTTTGTTTTCCTTTTCCCACTGAATGCCAAGCAAGAAAGGAGGAATGTAGTGAGCAGGAGCAGTGCTTCTCCACTGCCTGCCAGCACCACCTCTGCCATCACTATCGGTCCAGAATAGCAGAGGAAAGATTTTGCCTGAGTCATTCCGGCAGCAAGAGCAGAAGCAGCAGTGGGAGCCAGTGTGGGGGCAAAGGGCCATCTGTGCCCATCCAGAGAGGCACAGGCTGCAGTGCTCCTCCATTGCTAGTTGCTCTCATTTCTGCACTCACTGTCTGCAAAGAATGGACAAAGTAGCTCGTCCCAGTCTTGGCTCCCATGCTGTTCTGTGGGCAAAACAGCCACATCCGAGGAGAATTCTTGCAACAAGAACTGCTGCTGTGTTCTTTATTTCATTTCTGTACAGCTCCACAGCCAAAGCTCTTGGACCAAGCTCTTTGGCCAAGTCAAATTTTCATCCTTTCCATGAATTGCTGGGAAGGAAAGAAAAATGTTAGCCGAGCCACAGGCTCCAGAGATGCTTCTCCACCATCACCAGCTACACACCTTACGGTAGGACAGGTTGCAGTTACTCCCATCCTGATGTTCAGGGCTCCTCCTTTAAAGAGGACAATCCCCTAGTTTGGAGGTGTGGCAGAGGAGAAATTTCCCTCTGTGTTAAGAGGTGCCCAGTCCAGATCTGTTGCAAACTTAACAAACCAGTAAAGAGCTTCCAGCGTCCCTTAAACTCCTGATCAGAGTTAGCACCTGGACAGCAGACTGAGCAGGCACACCAATCATCTGATCATTTCTCCCCACCGTGGTGAGACGTCTGGTATTTCTATTAAAGTGGTAAGTGCTATTTCTAAGTATGCACCTATACATGATGCACATTTGAATATATGTTTTTTTTTTGTTTTGTTTTTTTCAATGTATATCCTGCCTTTTTCCTAGGAAGGGCTCAAGGCAGCTTACATCATTCTCCTCACAGATATATATTATGCCACTCAAGGTCCTCCCTTTTGGTGATACGTTTCCTTGGCTACCCTGCCCACCTCTGCCCATGTAGACAGGCCCATGATCAAGGAAGACACCAACGGTACCTTCTCCAAGGGCCCCCCAAATCTGGGTCTGGCCCTGCTGTTTCCCTCTTGTCTTTCCATATCGGGTTCAGATGAAACTCAGTGAAATCCATCCTTCTCACATTCAGAGACTTCCTCTCATGCATGGCCCAGTCTAAGAAAGAGAGCTGAGTTGAGGGGACGTCCACAAACACTTCCAGAATGAAGGTTGCACAACTGTCACTTTCTTCCATGTCGTGTGCATCAGCACTAACAAAGGCTGCTGCATACGGTGTGGAAGAGAGATGCTGCTTGTGCAGCACATGGAAATTCATCCCTTGCAGGTGCCCCATGCATATTATTTTGCATATTTACCCACAAATGTAGTCTCAGAACAATACACAAGCTTTAAAAAATCCAAAAATGTGCAAATTTTCCTGATAGCCTAAATTTGCACATTTTTGGCCAATCTATATATTTGGGGAATTGCAAATCTGCACAAACATAGATAAGCACACACATGTGTGAAAGCATTTGTGCAAATTCCAAGTCCAGAGATCAATATACAGCAAACATTGCCCAAAAATCCCTAAGTAGCCAAGACAGCAGTTTTCTCTCTATTTGTACATCACCTGATCAGAGTTAGGATCCAAATATTCACAAGGATTCCTGCTTCAAGAGAAGTCCTGTGGTGAAGTTTGCCAATGGTAGCTTGTTGTTATTTGCAGGCCTGGTCACAGTCGGAGTTAACTGTTCATCCACCTAGCTTGTTGCTGTGAGCTCCAACTAGACATGGTATTTGGTACACAGGCAAAGAGGCCTTTCTCCACCTAGAATCTTTCTGAGCAGAGATGAGAAGAACTCAGCCAAGAAGCATCTTCATACAAAGCATGCTTTCTGCCACTCGGCCATGCACCCTGCTGGCACGCATAATACATAGTTCTGCCAAGCAACTGGTGGGTCCAGATGCAGCTATGAACCCTAATTGGCTTGGAATTAGTGATATTGCGCTGTGATAGGGATGGGAAGTCATGTTGCATCCACACTAAAAACACACAGACAGAAGCATACTGTTTTGCTGGCAGACTCCAGGCAACATTATTCATTAAAAACATTACCTGTAAAAAAACAAAAACAAAAACAGAAAAATGGATAATTTTTCTTCTAATGAGAAAGAAGCCCCAGAGTTCTATTTGGCTCACTTTGTGTTAAGAAAAAGGAAGGTCTGTACTGTAGAAACCGAAAGCCAATTGTTACACTACACAACCATCTTGTTTATGTTAGATATACCAGATATAAAACTGTGAAAATGGCCTTGATTTATATATATATATATAAAAAATCTGCTGCAGCTGTGAAGCTCACAACAGTCATGGCAGTCAACATATGAGAGATGGGGAATCGGAGAGGCAGTCCAGTGGGGCTGGGGGGAACCAACTTAGTAAGCAAAATCTTACTTATTTTGTTTGAAAATACCAAATGAGAACCAATGATTGCCAAGGAAAATATCGAGAAATTTCAAAAGAGAAAGAACACCAGCAAGCCATGAATGGAAGACTTATTCTTCAGTATGAGTAGCGGAAGTCCTTTGAGATGAGAAGCCACATTGGATCCTATTTTCAACATAAAGTCAACAGGGCATTTCAGCAAAGAAGTTTTATTTTGGAGAGTGCAGTGTTGCTTCCGTAAGGTAATATCAGCAAATTAGTAGTATACTTTTTCCTGAATACTTTTCTCTTCATATGCCAATACAAGCTTCTTTTTATCACATCAACTGCTACCTGGCAAGAGTCAGCAAAAGTTTCTTCCAAAGTTAAATCATGCAAAAACAGCATTTACCAGACTCCTTTCACAGTGCAGTATAACCTTTCTGTATTCCAATCTTCATTTTCACGAATGCAAACCCTTCACTGCCCTTGTAACACGTGCCATGTTTTACAACAGATATATATTGTGGTGGTGCTTAATTGGACTGAGGATCTAAGAGATAAATTCTAGTGCCCACTCAGCCATGAAGCTTTCTGGGTGACTTTGGGCCACCAGCTTATTCTCCCCACAAGAAGATTGAGTGCAATATAATCATAATAACGTATTGTATGCCACTTTTGCTGGACAGTCTTAGAACAACAGATTTGTCATTTACCTAGACAGAAGAATATTGATAACATATTTCTCTGTGAGTTGTAGATGAGGAAACATGGAAACGCTGAAGCAAGAGGGAAGACAGCAGATGTTGTGTGCATTTCTGGTGAGAAGTAAATTCATACTAGGAAAGTAAATCATCTTTCCTTTAGTTTCATATTCCATTAAATACCTATGTAGTTTATTAGTATATTCATTCTGTATGCCACATATACTCTAAATGGTTGTGAGAAATTGGATGTATCCCTTCAAAGTTTCTGCTGCTTCATCACCAGAAGACAGAGAACACACTCCATGAACACACATAGGATGTTTTGGCTTGTATTCATTGTAATAAATTGGGCTAAAATAGTCTAAAACTGGATTCAACTCTATATATTTGCAAATAAACTGTATGAAAACAACCTGTCCTCAAGGAAGTCACATGACGATTGGTTTAAATGGCCATGAAAAGGGGGCCTTGGTAATTTTCGTCACTGTTAGGGAGCAAATGAAAGAGAAACAGCAATTAAGGCTCCATCATATGTTCATGTGCAGCAAATGCTTAACTGTGTCCTCCCAGACCATGCATATACAGTCACACTTGCATATAACACTGTGTGCATGGGCCTCATTATTATTGGTAACAATCACATGTACTGGATCAATACCTATGCCAGCAAATGAGCAAAGGACTTATATCACACACCATTTTTCCAGGACCAGCTGTGCATCAAGTGAACAGGTTGGCAGCTGAAAGAACATAGGAGCAGGCTCAAAGATCACTCCAGGAATCAGATTCTCCAGTAGAAAATATCTTTTCACCTTCTCATTGAGGAGGGGAAGTGTAAAATAAGTAATCATTGCAATGTTTAGAGATGACTGTGTGCCCAATGCAAAAGAAGCAGTAGCGAACACTGGGAAATGATTGTCAGTTATAATAATCATATAAGGAACCACAAGGATCTGTCCTAACATATATCATGCTGATGATAATACTATGCACTTATCTTAAAAGTTCACACAAAATTTCATTCTCATTTCTGCTTTGGAAAGGAGAAAGTGTGCCCAAAGAGTGTAAAAGAGTGTGTCTCTGTAAACAGTGATGTAGGGAGAGAGGAAGTAGATCCGAGAGGCTGATAGTTCACTTTCTAATCCTGTCATTAGTTGTTGCATGTCATCAAGTTGTCTCTGACTTATGGCTACCCTGTGAAAGCATGTTCTCCACAATGCCCTGTCCAAAGGTGTGGCTTCTTTTATGGAGTCAGTCCATCTCATAATTTGGTCTTCTTCTTCTACCTTCAACTTTCCGTACCATTTATTGTCTTCTCCAGTGAGTTGTGTTTTCGAATGATGCAGCTTCAGTGTCATCATTTTTGCTTCCAGCAAAAATTCTGACTTCATTTGTGCTAGAATCCACTTCTTCATCTTTCTGCCAAAAGACTATTTGCAAATCGCTCTCCTCCAGCACCATATTTCAAAACCTCTTAAATTTTTCTCCTCTTGGCCTTCTTCACTTTCAAGCTTTCACACCCATACAAAGAGATCAGGAATACAATAGTGTGGATGATCTTGGCCTTGTTCTTCCATGGTACATACTTGTACTTGATTATCTTGTCTACTTCCTTCACTGCTGCCCTTCCAAGTGTCAGTCTTCTAATTCCTTGGTCTCCCTTTGAACTGATAACTACGCTGAGATAAGTAAGATCTTCCACACTTACAATTTCTCCATTGTTGACATTAAAGTTGTCCAGTTCTTCTAAAGTCACAAATTTGGTTTTCTTCAGCTTCATTCCAATCTGCTACAGCTTTCTGCCACTAATACACTATCATTTATGCTTCTTCAAATACTGATGTATGTTTCACCAATGTTCATTCTTGCTTCATCTAGTGGTGGTGACCAAAGTGAGGCTCACAAGCCATGTGCAGCCCTTTGAGTTAATTTGTGGCTCACAGAGGGGCTGAAAAAGTCCAATTCAGCACAAACAAAAGCAGAAATGAGGCATGAGTCTCCTGCTGTGATAACCAATTGTGCTGCTTCAGTCCTGCTACTTCAACCCTGAGCCTCATCCAATCAAAGCTCAAGCAGCGGCTGAACCCAGGAGCGCAACAACTCTCCTGGAAAAGATCTGCAAATCTCCTGCTGTGACAACCAATCACAGCAGCACTTCTACTCTGAGCATCAAACAGCAGATCAGTCAACAGGCACAAGAACCCTGCAGAGAACCAGTAGAGCATCTTCTGGTACCATTATCATTACAAAGCACTTCAGTTTGTTCAGAAGTGTCTATGGAAGACATCTTAAGTAGGTTTGTGTATCTGTTGGAGTCTATTATTACTTTTCAGGAAGGAAAGAAAAGATTCTATCCTCAGCTGGAAAATTATGAATGGATGCAAGACCACATCCTAATGTTCCTCACTGATATAATGAATCATCTAGAAACTTTCAATTTGGCACTCCAGGGGGATGATAAGATTGTTCCTGACCTTACTCAGACAATTTTCAGTTTTCAGAATAAAATAAGAGATTTTCAAAGATACATGTGGTCAAGGCACTTCAGTTACTTTCCCAATCTAAAAAAGAAAGTAATACTTTCCCTGATATTAAAATAAAGGACCACAAACTGAAGGACACCAAGATAAATTACAAGGACTGCTTGATAATTTCCTAGAGAGGTTTGAAGACTTGCAGAAGCTGAAGCCCTGTTTTGCCTCTTCTGTAAATCAATTCATGGTTGATATGATCAATGATGGTTGCACAATTCTCAAACCTCTGGTTTCAGAATCATCTGCTGTGGAAATGGAACTAATAGAATTACAGGAGAACCCAGCTCTAAAGATGATCCATAAATTCCAGGCTAAAATTGAGTTCTGGAAGCCAGTTACAGAAATAAAATATCCTGAACTGAAGAAAACCAGTGTGCAACTCATCTCAATTTTTAGCACAACATACTGCTGTGAGTCACTGTTCTCTCTAATGGAGTTTGTGAAGTCCAAGCATCATGTGATCCCTACAAATCAACACCAAACTGTCCTAATTTGTACAACCTTGCCAACATATCACCTGGATTTTCAATGACTCACAGCCAAGATGGTAATTCACAAAACCTCTACTTGCAGTAACTAGCTTGATAATTGTAGCAAATATCAATAATTAAATAAATAAATGGTCGTATCTTGCAGGTCTCAAACATCTGACATTTACCATATGTGGATCTTCCACTCAGGAAGTCTGACCAACCCTTGGCCTATAGGAAACATCCTGCTTCTCCAAATTCTGTGCTAACAGTAGCTTCTTGTTCATGATACAAGTGCAGGACAATCAAATGCTGAGGCACACCTATTTCCTTCGGGACCATCCACTCCTTCCCATGAGCCACACAATCAAAGGCTTTGCTGTAGTGTATAAAGCATAGACTGATTTTTAATTGAAATTATTTGGTGCATTTCCATAGCCAATGTATATTAGTAATATGATCTCAATACCGTCTTCCTTTTTGGAATTCAGCTTGAACATCAAGCACTTCTCACTCCATGTAGGATAACATTCTTACTTGTACACACTGAGCATTATTTTGCTTGCATGTAAATTAGTGCAACAGTGCTGTAGTCACTGCACTCTTTATACTCTTTCTTGGGCACTGAAATGTATATTGAACATTTCTACTCTGTGGGCCATTGTTTTGTTTTCCATATTTGTTGTTAGTATATTCTTGTTAGGATTTGGAGAGACTCAGTCTCTGCAACTTGGAATAGTTGTATTGGTACCCTGTTTTTCTGTATTCTTTATTCCTTCCAAGTGTTTTCAGAACAACTTTACTTCCCTTTCTAAAATTGTATAGATTCTTCCTAACAAGGTTCATATTCAAAGGAGTCTGTTATGCTTTCATCTCTTCAATATAATTCTTCTGTATATTATTTCCTTCTGTATATTATTATTCTTTCTATTTTATACTGGTCAGATATTATATTCCTCTGTTGGTATTTCAGCATATCTAACTGAGGTTTGAATTTCCCTCTGATTTCTTGGATCTCTTTTTTTCTTCTTATGTTGTTGTTTTCTTCTGTTTCTTTGTACTGAAAATTGTAATAATTTTGTGTCTCTACATGATAGTCGCCAAAAAGCTGCATTTTAGAGTCTGAACCTATTTATGTAATGCTTTGCTTTTGCTTCTGGCCTTAGAAATTGTGAAAGTTTCTTCTGTTATCCATCTAGGCCTTTTCTTTTATTTTGCTACTGGAATTGCCTTTTCCATTCTTCCCTAGTAATGTCTCTGGTTTCAGCTCACAATTCTTCTGGTTTAATTTCCTCAGGAATGTTAAATGGTATTTACTGCTTCAGCAGTGAGAATACAGATTCTCCATCACACACTTCCAATTACACAATCTATTTGCTTTCTTTATTGGCCATATGTTAATGTCCATGTATACAGTTATCTGATTGGTTGCCTGAACTGCTTGCTTGTGATCGTCAGGTTGTTACCATCATAGAATCCTGTGTGTCGTTCTTCTACTTCATTTCTAACTCCTGAGCCAAATATTACCACAGCATTGTATTCTGACTTGCTTTCTGCTTTTGCATTCTAATCAACTATGATAATCAGCATGACTTGTTTTGGTGTGTTATCAGTTTACTCAAGGATGCTTGCATAGAAGTCTTTGATCTCTTCTTCTTCACCATCTGTAGTTGGAGCATAGACTTGAATTATGCTTATGCTGGTAGGTTTTCCAAGCATTCTGATTGATATTATTTAGTTGGACTTTGCATTAGGAATCCTTACTGCTTATGTTACAGCTTATTTCAATATTAGAGCCACTTAATTGAGTTTGCCATTTCCAGAGTAAAACACTTGATGTTTGTCTGACTGAAAATGTCCCATTTCACCCCGCTTTAGTTTGCTCACATCTATTTGTTTAAATGTTCCAATTCTTGTTTTATGGTTTCCAGTTTGCCTTGATTCATTCTTCTCACATTCAATGTTCCAACTGTATGTGTTATGGAGCACCAGACTTTCCTTTTGCCTCTGTGCATGTCAGCCACTAGACTTCCTTTCCGCCTTGACTTCCTAGTTGCATCATTAGTGACAGCGCTATTTGTCCTTTGCTCTTCTCCAGCAGCTGGTTATGTGCCTTCTGAGCTGGGAGATTCTCACTTTCTGGCACTATCTCTTGTTTCAGTTTGGGTTGTTTCATCACAGAGTCTACTAGATAAGAAATACTGTTTTACAACTGCTTTCTTCAGTGCAGTCTTAACCATAGTTAGCTTGGGTTTCATACTGTTATTTGTGAATGATCCTGCTTCAGTGTTGCCTTCAACTACCATTGCTGCCCTGTAGCTGTCCTTCAGAGGTTTCTCTGTTCCCATCACCAATAGAGAGAAACCTATTCTTCTCTGCTGATGTAACCTTCCTCCGGAAGAGAATTGATGCATCTTAGTCTGGTGTCCCAACTTTAACAGTTTTGCCTTGGGTGACCCTGCTAGGAGACCAGCCAAGTGAATGAGTCTGGCTTTCTGGTGGCATTGCTGTCAGTTCCTCTGACACTTTTAAACCCCTTCACTGTAATAAGCTATGAATCCTGGGCAGGGTCTCTAATCTTAGGGCATGCCATTAGATGAACATCCTTCTAATGCTACAAGTCTTGACAAGGCGTCCAGTCAGCATAACTCCCTGGCTCCTAATCTCTCCTTCTGAAGAACCCCCTTCTGAACCTCCTTTGCAGGTGTCTTGCCTAGATAAATCTCTATGATGCATGCCATTACAAATGACCCAAAACCACAAGGAGAGGGACCAAAGAGCAAACAACTAGCTCACAAACCCCTCATTTGAGGACTCTCTTTCCACATAAAATGCTGCACTTCTCTTTGCAGAACATTGTAGTTTTCTTATTTACAGCACCTTCTATATTGTCACAGGTACAGAAGGTCACTTAGCACAAGTAACATGGGGAGAAGCCATCTTTTTTTAATAACTTTAAAATTTATAGTGTATTCTTGCACAAAACTCCTGTATCTATTCATCTGAAGCTTGGCAGGGTTGATCCTCTCTGAAGGAACATCTATCCTTCCAAATACCATCTAGTTCTGCCAAGCAATAAAAGGGTTATCAGCTTGAGATCAATACCAGGGTCCAAGCAACTTCCAAATTCATTAAGGCAATTTTTGGAGTCTACGTTGAACCTTGTGGTCAGCACACACTTTTCATGTGAAGTGCTTTGAAAAAGTAAGAAAAACTCCATCACTAGTAGTATGGTTTTAAAATTATGTCTATATTATCACATAAGAAAAGAGCTGACAGTTAAAATACATGCACAAAGTGGATCAGGAGCTATAATTTTCTCTGGGAGTCAAATCAGAGGCACCAGGTGAAGTAGATCAAGCATTTGAACATCTGTACATAATGACCACTTGCATTATAAATCTATTAAACCTAACTCACAAGAAAGACATAAATGAGTACCATTAAAATGAAACCACTCTTATAGTGAGTACTCCCTTTCAGGAAGTTTAAGGTCATCTGTGGTACAATGTAAGCATAAATTAAAGTGTGTGTTCTATTTTTAGTACACTGCTAAAATAAACTCTTCATTTGCAACTGTAGTCGAGATTACTGACCTAAGTACCAAAGCTGTACATGTATACACAGATGTCTGCTGTGAGCTTTAGGATATGTTTCTTCTGAAGGACAGATATGTAGCGAAGAGCTAATCTGGGATTCTTTAAACTTGATGGCCTCGATCCAGAGAAAGTTGGTTGCACTAAATTCCAGTTGGAAATAAGACAAGCTAGTCACAAGCTGAATGATTTAACTTCCATTCATTTCAAAGGAATTTGAGATGTAGTCCTATGCATATTTAGACTGAAAATTGTCCAATGAGTCCCAGCATGCCCTGGCCCACCACGCTAACAGAACAATCTATGTATGTCTACTCAGAAATAAGCCATATTGACTTCAATAGGACTTATTCCAAGGTAAGTTTATATAAGACTGGAGCCTAGTATGCATGGTCTTTAAGTTACTTCTCATTCACTAGGCTTCTAGGAAAGTGATTCAACTTATCTTCGTAAATATCCAAGACAAGCTTAATACTTGGGTTCCCAGAACTCACAGATGAAATGTGTTGCTGACTTTTTTTGCTTTTGCATACACATGCTTCTATCTTTTGAATAGCCAACTTATACTACTTCTCAAATCATTAATTGAAAGAACATTCAACATAGTTTTCCTGTTTCCAAAAGAGACAGACAATGACATTGACTGCTCACTCCCACCTCATGTGGCAGCCATTACCATGTGAGCTGTGACTGAACGTATAGATTAAGACATTTTCACCATGCTACCCCAACGCATTTTTAATGCTTTGTGATGACATGGTGAAAGTCAAATGATCTATGGGGCAAGCCACTGTATATGAATAAACCACAGTCTGTCAACAGCCATCATGTGTGCTGATTTAAAGCGAGAATCCCAGGCAGATCTGACCTTTGCTTGCTTACAGTTCAGCATCATTTGAGACCAGTTTGTACACTGTGCTTACATTTGCATGACATGAATGGTGTGGTTGCCATTCCACCATGGTTCCAACTTAACCCACCATGATGGATTCTCCCACACACCAATCGACATCTCTCTTGGTGCCCGTCAAGATTCCGTCCTGATTTATGTTTCATTTTAAAATACTACTTTTATTTAACCTTTTAAAAATAAGAGACTGACTGGCATGCTGCAAAGTAAATAACAACCTCCAAATGGATTCTTTATTTTTATCTTTATTTCTTAGAATAAAAGATGGACCCCAAATGCATTTTTGATAAATAAAGATGTGTGACCGCAGGTCAGCTGCCCAAAAAGAAGGATAAAAAAATGTCTGGGGGTGTTTGAGGGAATAAGGGAGGTTGTTTTTCTTCATTATGTTCTCTCTGTGTGTGTACATGTGTGTGTGCACATGTGTGCACACATGCACATGAACATGCAAGTGCATGCTAGTTTCTTGGTTTGATAAAATGTGTTTAACCTTCATTTTTGTGAGAGTGTTTTATTTTATTGTGCTTTATGAGGCCATCTGTGTGATTTAGCTCTTTGGGGCTCTGCCTTGAAGCCAGTTTCTTGGGCAAGTTACTTCTCTGATGCTCAACAGTTTGCCCTCTGTGAAATGGGTATTGGACTGGAAAAGTGTGGGCTCGGAAGAGTGCTAAATTTTGGGTTCAGCATTTCAAATTTCAGCCTTACCACTTCGGCCTTCTACTTAGGTTTTTGGGACTCTTCTTTCGATCTCACCAGTTCCATTTCTGAGAAATAGGGGCTCGGTTACTGAATTGTCCATCTGTTGGATGGTAAGGAACATTCACGGTAACCCCTGGTATTCTCAAAATCATGAAGTGCCCAGAAAACTAAAAAGGTTGGACCCACCTACACCATAATAATATTAGGAGAGAAACCCATGTAGGAGAAGCTAAGGGCACCTTACTTTCCATGCTGGTGTGCTTTGTCCCAGATCTCAAACATGGCATAGACACTTGCTACATTCCAAAAGTGGCATTCCGAGATCTCATACATGGGTCAAGATACTAATGCAACCAACAACATGTGATATCTTTTTAAAGTTAAGCAATTCTCCCTCAGAAGGTATATTCTCTTCCACATGAGACTGTGAGTCACTTATGACACTAATGACTATTAATCCATCTGTGCTGTATTATGCTTGGCGTGTCTCCCATCCCTCATGAGAAATAGTCATTTCAGAGTTCATCTTTTGCTTAAAAAAATACATAAAAGAACTTTATGTATTACACAGTTGAATAGGAGCTATAGAATCCAAGAGTAATAATAATAGGAAGCTATGTGACAAAAGTCACATTTTTGCCTTTAGTTCTGGAGCTTGTCTTGTTTGTCATTGTTAATAATGTTGGAAGGTCTCACACAGTTAATTTTTAGGCTTAAAAGAGAGGCCTATTAAAATAAAGCTGACCTCAGGATAGTTGCAGAGAATAAATACATGCAAAATGCAATAATCCTAATGAAAATGTGTTACTGCTTTGTCTTGTTTTTCATCTAAAAGTGGCTAGTGTGTGAAGGATAGATGTGCTGACAGTACCTTTCTGTTCAGATGCTTGTCAGCATCCTCACTTCAGTCTGGGTTGGAGACTGTAGGGAGATCTTTTCCTCAGGTTCCCACAGTTGAAAGCTTAAGGCCTTCTGGTGCACACCTCTGTAACTTTATGCACCAGATGTGACTTACTATTCATAAAGATTTGGCTTTTGAGAGCGTTGCATCAGTGTTAGGCAAGCTGTGGAACAGCAGTCTTACACATTTGGAAACTGCCTCTTATTTGTTAAGTCCTTCAGCTCGCAAAAACTATGTGAACAGGGTGATGTCCAAAAACTGAGATG
Source organism: Varanus komodoensis (assembly GCF_004798865.1). Taxonomy (NCBI): domain Eukaryota; kingdom Metazoa; phylum Chordata; class Lepidosauria; order Squamata; family Varanidae; genus Varanus; species Varanus komodoensis. The sequence goes on along the minus strand of NW_025336598.1, from coordinate 25,428,951 downwards.
GGCTTGGAACAGGAAAAAGGATGACTCTAAGCCTAGTGGGAAATGTTGAACACTGCAGATGGCCGTATCTTACTGTTGTCCAGAAAGAGAACTTCAGCCTCCTGTCATGCTTTAACTCATTTCAGGCCACCATAGATCAGCATCTTTGTCTCAGTGGGATATTATGTAAGCTCCTCTTTGCTAAAATGCTAGAACCACAGTGGTTCTTTGTTTTAGGTCACTTGGCAAGTGCTGTTTTTGTTTCATGAGATCGCATGTGTGCATAACTTTTGTCAAACAGTACTTTGGGCCCCACTTGTGGATTTTTCTTTGGGTGTGTCCAAACTGCCATGAATGCATGTTCAACTCAGTACAGTAAAATCACCAGAAAGAGGCCCATCTAGATTAGTTCTTGAAAGGCAAGTATCTAAAAGCCAGATTTGCACATGTATATTCCCTCAATAGAAAGATAGAGCATTAGCATAAGTCTACGCAATAAATGAATCTATGTAACTGTTATAATTTTACTTCTTCCCCATCAGCCTCACTCTCCCTCCCAAATAAAATGGGGAAAATGAGACTAAGAGTATGAATTCAACAGGTGTTGGATTTCCCAAGATTGTTTAATCCTGGAGGATTTTAATATTTTTTTCGAGTCTACCTTGTACGTTGCTGAATTCACGACAACTATGGCATGAATTCACAACAACTATGGCAGCCATGGGCCTTTTCCAGTTGGTCTCTGTACCCACACATACTGCCAGACACATTCTTGATGTTATATTCAGCTAGTTTTGAAGGTGGAGGTTATTGCACCTCAGTCTTGGCTTGGACAGATCATTACCTGGTGAAGGTTAAGATCACAGTCCCTTCTTTGTGCCCCTATAGAGATGATTGACCTGCTGGAATGGTCTGCCCTCCAAGAATTATTAATCCAATAGGCTTCCAGTCAGCCCTAGGGAGTCCTTTGGGCAGTTCTGTCAGCGATCGTGTGGAGTCCCCAGTGGACTCAATTGGATTGGGAGTTAATTAGGACCTTAGACATGATTGCTCTTAAGCATCCTTTCCTTCTTTCTTCTTCCAAAGGACTCGCTGATATACAGAGCAACTCTGATTATGAAGCAGGAAGGATAGTGACTGGAGAGACAGAAATTTGGCTCATCTTTGAGAACCGTTGTTCCTATGGGGTTGTAATACAAGCAGCAAAGAAGATTTCTTCTCTTCTCGTATTGTGTGTGCAAATTCATGTCCAGCAAGGATGTTTAGGGTGGTATGTTTTTTCTCTCAAGACCCAGAGCCCCTAACCTACCTTTAACACCATCAGTTGCTCACTGTGATGCCTTTAATAACCAATTTGCAGATAAAATTCCTTGGCTAAGAGCTAAACTTGATGCAATCATGGAGGTGGAGATCAACACAGAGGTGTCCAGCAACTCCATGAATGGAATAATCCTGGATCAATTTTAATTTGCAAGTCCTGACTATGTTGATAGGCTGCCTGAACTAGTGAAAAAAAGCACCTGTCCTCTTAGCTGGTAGTCCAAGGGGGTTGAGGCACTGAGGGAGCTATTATACCTTATTGTCAATGTATCCTTCAGAGAAGGAAGGGTCTTGCCTGCCTGAAGAAGCCTATTGTATGGCCCCTCCTTATTTGTTTATTTAAAACATTTATATCCCATCCTTTGCCAAAAAAATAATAAATGTCTCAGGATGGCTCCTTAGGAAATTTAATTTCCAACCCTGGACTTTAAGAACTTTAGACCAGTCTGGACATATAATGTATTGGTCAGGTGATCAAGAGGGTGATGGTATCTCTATAGGTCCAGGATGTCCTGATGACATTGATTTTCTGGAACCATTTCAAATGGGTTTCAGAGAGGACAGGAAGTTCAGTCTGCTTTAGCTACTCTAGTGGATGACCCATGACTCAGAAATGATGGTGGGAGTTTGTCCCTGTTGGCTTTGATGGATCTCCCAGTAAATTCATTTAATATTAACAGTGTTGATTAGCCCATGTTCACTAACAAATATATCATGCAGGCTAATGTTAATCAAGATTTATTTTTTTTACTTTATAAAATGTGTTTGCCATCTTGGCAAAGTACTATATAAGCCAGTTAGCTATATTCAGTCTAGTGTCCAGGCAGCTCATTTCACAACTGTATGCAATGATGCATAACCAGCAAGCAGTATTTTCAGACTTCTGTGTCTAGCAAAGTGCAGATGACCATGCAAAATCATGTACGGTTACCAGATGTTTGGAGATAGGGGACTCTTTGACCCCATGTTAGGGTCAGGTGGTAGCTGATGAAATGCAGCAAAGTGAAAACAGCCACAAATATTTTTTTTACAAACAGATCACATACCTGACCCATCTCACAGGGAGTGATGATGAGGGTTCAAAAAAAGAGTAGATCAAAGTAGTAAAGTTATTGGTTGAAATTTTTAAGCTGTGGGAAAAGTGATAATGGAAAGAGACATAAAATTATGGATTTAAAGTAAGGAGTACTGCCACCTTCCAAATAAACTTGTACTAATACAATCCTAGGCTAGTTCCATTTCCTAGGATGACTACCACCTTATCAGAATATGGCTAAATGTGTGATCCTGGGCATTTATAGATTGATGCCATGGAGTTCCGCAGGGGTCCATCTTGTCCCCCATGCTATTTAACATCTACATGAAACCGCTGGGAGAGGTCATCAGGAGGTGCGGGCTGAGGAATCATCAGTACGCTGATGATACCCAGCTCTATCTCTTGTTTTCTACCAATCCGGGTGAGGCAGTGGCTGTACTGAACCGGTGCCTGGCTGAGGTAATGGGCTGGATGAGGGCCAATAAACTGAAGCTCAATCCAGACAAGACAGAGGTCTTGTTGGTAGGTGGATCAGGCTTCGGGGAAGGGGACCTTGACCTTGTCCTAAATAGGGTTGCACTCCCTCTTAGGGACAAGGTCCGCAGCTTAGGAGTGCTCCTTGACCCAGAGCTTTCACTTGAAGCTCAGGTAATAGTGGTGGCGAGGAGCGCTTTCCTTCAGCTTCGGCTGATCCTCCTACCTGGAGAACAACTGCCTGGCAACAGTGACACATGCATTGGTCACTTCCCGATTAGACTTCTGTAACGTGCTCTACGTGGGGCTGCCCTTGAAGGCAGTCTGGTGATAGTGATGACCTATAAAGCCCTTAACGGCTTGGATCCTGGTTACCTGAAGGAGTGCTTACGTCCATATATGCCTGCCCGCCCCTTGAGATCAGTGGGAGAGGCCCTTCTCCGGGAACTCTCCATGAAGGAAATTAGGAGGGTAGGTACCCAGAGGAGGGCTTTCTCTGCGGTGGCGCCCAATCTATGGAATGCGCTCCCCAGAGAGGTCCGCCTGACGCCGTCGTTATTTGTTTTTTGGCGCCAGGTGAAGACCTTTTTATTCAAATGTTATTTTAATTGTTAATATTATTTATTTATTTTATTCTTTGGCCAGGGCGACTTAATTTATATTGTTAATTTATATTGTTTTATTGGGTTCTATTTATTTATGGTTGTGAGCCACCCCGAGGCTTCGGCGAATGGGACGGCATAGAAGTCCCCTAAATAAATAAATAAATACTTCAATTGGTGCAAAATAGAGCTGCCAGGCTGCTGACACGGACTGGGTGTTGTTCTCATATAACCCCAGTCCTCCGTGAGCTCCACTGGCTCCCCATTGAAGTCTGGGCCCAATTCAAGGTGCTGGTTATCACCTACAAAGCCCTGAAAGGCTTAGGCCCTGGTTACCTAAAGGAGTGCCTGTGTCCATATATGCCCTCCTGCCCCCTGAGATATTAGGAGGGTGAGTACTCGGAGGAGGGCTTTCTCTACGGTGGCGCCCAACCTATGGAATGTGCTCCCCAGAGAGGTCCGCCTGGCACTGTCCTTATTTGTTTTTTGGTGCCAGGCCAAGACCTTTTTATTTAAACGTTATTTTAACGGTTAATGGTTTATTTGTTGATTTTAAATTGACCAGGCTGTGTCCACTATTTTATTTTATGTATTTTATTTATTTGATGATTTTTTTTTTTGTATTTTATGTGGGATTTTATGATTGTAAGCCGCCCCGAGGCTCATGCGATGGGGTGGCATATAAGTTGTTTAAATAAATAAATAAATGGCCTACAATTGTCCAGGTGTGCGTATGCCTGAAGCCCAGAGTATGTGGGAGGAAAAAAAGTCATTAGCCCATGTCAAAAGAAAAAGGCTTGTCTTCACCACCAACAACCTCCACTGATCCAGGGTTCGGACAACATGACAAGCCACAGTGGTTTTTCACTATGGTTGGTCTATTGTGTTGTCTGAACCCAGTTGTGGTATTTTATCATAGCAATTTTTGCCTTTAGAAACAATGGTTCCTCTATGGTTTCTCCATGCCACTATGGCTTGTTGTGTTTCTGATCATGGTTTCCACAGTCCTGAAATGCAACTACCACAGAGCCCCCTGGAAAAGACAACCTCTCTAGAAACCTCTTTAGCTATTTAGTCTCTAATATCCTTCTCTGCCTAATGTAGAGAAGTGCAAGCCAAAGAGGAAGAGACAGGCAGGCAACATAAACAGGTAGCAATGCACCTTTGGGTTGAATTTCAGGTGTGCTGGCTGATGGGATATATGCTAGTGCAGGAGATTGAATGGGGGGGGGCAGGGGTTTTCTGTGTTTGATTGTTGTGATTTTATTGTTGCAATATATTTGTTAATTTATATCATGTTTTATTATGTATGTTGTTGTTATTTTTTTTTTTATTTTGCAACCTACCCAGAGAGTGGGCCAGATAGAAATCTAATAGATGATGATGATGATGATGATGATGATGATGATGTAGAAACCACTTGATCATGGTGAAAAAAATGAACTGTGGTAACTATGCAGAGTTGCTTATTGTGTTGAGTGAACCCAGTCAATCTATAAGTAAATCTAGCTAGCTTGCTTTCTATGTATTACCATCCTTTATTCAAAGAAAGAAATTAAGTGTTGCATTTAAGAGCACAATTCTAGGCATGTTTGAGCAGGAAAAGAGGCCTAGAATTCCCAGCACTGGCTAGCTAGAGGATGCTGCAAGTTGTGGGACGTTCCTTCTGTTTAAGCATGCATAGGGTAGCACAAGAAAGCACAAATAAAGCTTCAAGGACTACATCCCATGTCCTGTCTCATAATAGCTGGCTAATTGTACCTATCTATATTTGACAGATGTATCAGGTCTCTGAACTGCAAGAACCTCAGAAGTAAAAATTGCAGATAATTCAAATTGGTCCGATATCAATCAACACAACCTCCTGTTCCCCTGCTCCTGGGAATCAAATGACGTTAGGCAGCCTATTGCATGCCACTGCCCATGGTGAAGTTTCCAGATCTGCTGATCTTCCCCATCAGAGTAGCTTAAGAATATAGTAAACAGTCTTATATGGGGCTGGACTTTTTCACTATCTACGCTAGCACTGTCTACTCTGAACTGACGGTAGCTCTCCAGAGTTTCAGGCCAATCCTTCCACTTGAACTTGCGACATTAGCGTTCACAATCTTTTCAGTCTTGAGGGCTGCACTGGGTTCTGTTGCAGTGACACATAGGCAGTCATGCATACAACTCACATGCACACACCCCTCTCATGCTCACCCAAGCGGCAACAGATGTTGGTCTGCAGCAACAGCATCAAAACTCTGAAGTTAAGTCCACCTTGATAGCAACACCTCCCCAAATGAGGAGAAATGTACTGGGAACAGGTGTCATGGTCTCTTCCATATCACTGGAACCTCAGTTCTGCAGCATCACAAAGAGAAGGCTGGATCTTCAACCTCTGCTTCCTGGGATGCTCTATGGCTTAGGCTCTTTCTAGATTTTTTTTTTTTTCATTTTTGCCACTTTCTGCTACATTTTTGTGGTGGCGGCAGCAGATGCTGATGGTTTGGGGGCTAACAGACAGGGCTTGGAGAGCCCACTCATCCTGCACCTCCTACTTAAACATATGTACCACTGTCCAAGCCTCAGACCTCAGACCACACATTCATTATCCTACCTGTGACCTGGGTGCCTTGAACGACTGCTAATGATAAGTGAAAACTCGCCTTATCTGGGATGTTTTGCCATTTCTAAGGGAAATACTTCCCAAGGGAAATATTTAAAGGAACGTCTTCATTTCATCTGTAAAGGCAAAACAATCTCACTCACTTAGAGTGTTTTTGGAGAGGTTGAGCCAATTATCTACTGTTCTCTGGGTCACATTAATACAATAATGTGGTCTATTATAAGTATCACGTGGCTTTTTCTGCAGGAACCACATATCAAAAAGAATAGATCAGTAGGTTACCAATTTCTTAGAAAGCTTTCTGGAAACTCACTGTGCCTATTGTTTACAGACTTGCTTTACTATTGGATAGTCAGTTACTAGTCCTATATTTCTCTTCTTTTGCTGCATACAAAATGCCACAAGTTGTTTTTATTTTTTGGTTAGACAATGTTATAACAACAGTGGTTGTTTGGTGGTCAGAACAGCAGCAAAATCTGCAGCTAGAAAGCTAATGGCTTTCTTGCTTTCCACTGGATAAGGGCCACATGCTTCAACTACAGAAGGCACCAGGTTCAGTTCCTAGCACCTCTAGTAGAGATGAAAGACCCTATCTGAAACCCTTGAAGCAACGGCCAGTCAGTGCCAACAATACAGAGCTACGTGGATTGATTTAGTAGCAGGAAGCTTCCTAAGTCCTTCTTTAGTGGCAGAATTTATTGTGGCTTCTGTTCTGTCAGCTAGAAGTATGCCAAACGCATGGTTGACCCATTAGCCAAGGAGTGGGTAAGCTGTGGCAGCCCTCCAGATATTTTGAACTATGACAACCATCAGCCCTAACCAGCATGGTCAAGTTCCATGGGATGTGGGAGTTGAACATATGAAGTGCCACAAGTCACCCACCCCAGTGCGAGACAGAGTGAGGCTGCTGTCCAGGCAGCCAACACTGTGGATGGGAGCAGGAGTCCTCCACCTGTTCTTCCTGAGTGCCCGGCCATTCTTTGTGTACATACAATGCTTGAGTGCTTCTTGGCCTATCCTTATCCCCTAAAGCAGGGGTCCTCAAACTTTTCCACCAGGGGGCCAGTTGAAAGCTACCGGTGCTGGGCACAGGTCGGAAAGGTGGTGCGGCGGTGCACGAGGGCCAGCACGGGGGTGGGGGAAGTGTGTGTGGGTGCGCGCGGCAAGGGGAGGCGAGGTGTGGGCGGGCCCGCACTGTGAGGCAGGCACACGAGGCAGCGGCTTGCTCGCTTGGAGATCATTTTCTCCAAGCGAGCAAACCGCTGCCTCCCTGCGTGTGGGGCGAGGTGGGCGGCAGTTGGCGCGTGTGTGGGTGCGCATGCGGTGCGGGTCCAGATGGGCATGATGGGCTGGATCCGGCCCCCGGGCTGTAGTTTGAGGACCCATGCCCTAAAGAGTCCTGCTGCCCTCAGAGGTGGTGGCAGATTCAGCTGCCTGTGTATTCAGCTTCTACATGGAAATGAGGCAAGGACAATTTCTTATGCTTCACTCAGGCAGCAAAATGACTTGCCATGGCCAAGGGTAGACTAAAAATCCACAACTTTCAGAGGCCATAATATCTGTCCCCAACTCCTACAAAGTTGAGTGAGTCCCCATGATTCCTTTTCAAACTCTGCCTCATCACCAAGTAAAGATGGATGGATTAAAGGGCTGTCCTTACAGTGTGCCCTCTTCTCATCAAAACTAAACAATTTATGCAGCTTATGACCTTGGTGAGCACATCAGGCCATGTTTGTCATGGTGACTATGAAATCCCAAGCCATTTCAGTAAATGCCGCTTTAGGGGTTCTCCAATACCCAGGTTTGAGACTGTTCCTGAGAAGTCAGGCAGGTATCTGTGTGGTCAGGGAATACACAATATAGTAATAGAATCCCAGTCTCTCCCTTGCAAGCAAGATGGAGATTTTGTGCATTGTGGGTACACCAGGCTCCTCACAAAATTTCCTTGAACTCTTGATGTGATACTGAATATCGGCCCAGAAGCAGCTGTACCAATATAGCTATACCAAGTTTCAATTTCTCTCTTTCTGTCAACCAATACTAAAATACTGTGTGTATGCTGAATCTCCACCTGATATCCCATGGGAGATCAGTTCAAGACTAATTCCAGACTTGAGTTAAGGTTGGTTACCAAATATTCTAATTCATTTGGGATGCAAGTTCACTGTCAAAGTGCTTTGGCCCAATAGAATTGAAGCAACCAGGCTGCATACAGGCTGTGATTAATAACTGCCACAGCTTTAATTTTTTGCCTCAGAAATATGTATAATGTGCATTTTGGAAAACCATAAAGAGTCAACAGAATCACTACTTTGTGTAGGTTCAACATCTTAATAAAACATCAGCAGTTCTTCCATATTAAAAGCAAGTCAACAATCTTACACCTGAAGAATGCTCTTCTCCTTTATTCTTGTTATTACAGTTGAAACAAACATGCAAACAAACAAACAAACAGGTTCCTGAGTGAATAACACTGTATTCATCTCCTCAGAAATGACCACAAGAACTCTGGTAGCATTTGTTATGTGAATAGTTAACATGTATTATTAATTGATGTTCTAATTAAAGCCATGCTGGCACTTTCCATTAGCTTACTCTCAAAGTTTTACGGAGCTGTCCGTCTGGTTTTAATCAAAACCAAATGGCAATCCAAGTTCCCAGGCTGGAGCAACACGGAGGAAATCTTTCAGAGGAGGCAGAAGAAAGCAGAAAAAGATAAACAGCAGATAGTTTCACCAAATCTGTATAGAATGGAGGATATAGATGCTGTGGGCTGCTCCAGAGATATGATTCAGGCACCCTGTCAGACAGGGAAAGAGTAGTTACAAGTGTTTTATGTCATCTGAATTCTAATATGATCAAGATGGAGTCTATCCTTATGCTTTTGCTGTCCTGGATCTGTGAGACTCTGGAGAATTCTCCATAGAGGTAATGTGCTATAAACATATAAACTGTAGCAGCCTTATATGCAGTAGCGTTGGTTTCTCTTACTTCTCATTGGTTCGAAAGCTCACTGGTAGAAATTTGTCTCTACGGTATATTTGCATAAGCTGTCTCTGTATTATCCACCCATCTTGCCTCTTTCTTTTCCCCTTCTTTTCCTGCCTCTGACTTGGGCTTGGTACCCTAGAGGGGGGAGGTTCTTGTAAACCTTTCCAGTGTATTAACTGGAGCTAATTTTCTTAGCTGTTGTTCCTTTGTTGCCCAAGAGTGTTTGAAAAAGAATCTGAAATGCTTTCACAGTTGTGTTTGTATTTGAGAGAGGAAACAAGATGATGCAATCTGTTTTAGTCTATGTCCGTGTTCATAAAAGGCCACAAGACAGAAAAACTGGGAAACTAAGGAAGGTGTCATAAATAGCCCAAATCAGGGTTTTCTCAAGTTTGCTGTTGTCAGGATTCTTCTCCCCATCTGAGTCTCATTCTTTCTCTCTTTCTCTCTCTTTCTCTTTCTCTCTCACACACACACTTCCACATGCCTACTACTCAACAGCAGGAAATACTTTCGAGCAATCTGGGCCTGGTTCTTTGAGGCCCCGTCTCACAAAACATCAGTCTGCATTAGTAGACAGAAGTAACTAGGGAAAGCTTGGTAGAATTCCACTTAGTTAAGGCTCCCTCCAGCTGCAGAACGTGTTTTGGTCAGAATCACACTTATAGAGCAAAAGTGCTGAGAATAGAGCAATGATCTCAGCAATGAAATCTGAACTTTATGCTAGTCGAGGCTGAGACGGATTCTGGGTGGGTGTTGTGGGTGTTTTTCCCCCTTGCCTCTCTTTTGTATACACAGCCAAAGTATTTAGAGACTCTTTCCATCTTCTTGCCATCTCTATGAGGTAACTCTGGAAGCTTTTCTTTTTCTCTTTTTACTTTTTGCTTTTGTTAATACTAAAGCTGATTTGAAATATACAGACATTTTCTGGAATCCTTTAAACAAAATGCCAGGACTCTGTAGGAAAGTTTTCTGCGCTGAGGATTTCTACTGTATAACTGGAATGAAAAAAGTCACAGTAAGTGGAATATTGCATGCCAGCGGTGTCTTTATATATGCATACATGCTAGAGCTAAGGAAAACGTTGCTATCTTTGATGTTCTTTTAAAATGCAAATGATACACTTAAGTATCTGCCTATACCCAATTTCAAATGCCACTTTTAAGGTCTTGAATTGTGTATTTTTCAATGGCTGTTCAAGCAACAAATGGTGAATAGATTTCGTCATTATTTTTCCTGTCAATAAGAAAGATAGGCACTGTGATTAAAAAGCCCTTTCTCCCATCAGATAATGCTCTCATTTACAATGGAATCATATATATCTATATCTAAATTTATATCTACATCTTCATCTATCTATCTATCTATCTATCTATCTATCTATCTATATCAAAGTCCCATTGATTTCAATGAAATGCATATCCAGGGTAGTATGTATAGTACTGCAGCTTTTTCTGTTTATGTCTGCAATATCTGCAAAGCTTTCATCAAAAAGCTTTTTGTGGCATAGGTGTGTTTGTAATAAAAATGTGAAGTTGAAGTAAATGGATGTATCAGTCAACAAGCATTGGCTGTCAGAAGTATCAGAGAGGAAGAGATAACCTAAAAGAAATTGTGTTTCATACTCCAGTCATTTTAAGGGATGTTGGACTCATAATAGAGCTAATCTTGCCTATAATACAGCATAGCGTTCTAATTCAAGATTCCATTTGATTCTTCCAAAATGCGAAACCCTGCCCAATAGCAACTCTACACAGAGCCACTACAAAACTGAAACTTTTGTATATCACCACTAGCCACACAGGAAATTTATGCAAGAATTCCATTTGGCAGTGGATAACAGGGTGGGTAAAATGTCAGTCAATTATCTAATGTTAGTTGGACTATTGAAAGACACTTCAGATTATAACATTAAGTTTAAAGGTAGATCAAAAAGTCAGTGATTCTGGGCAGAAGTACCATTCACATCCATTTTTTTTCTTTGTCAATGCAATCTGCGGGTCTTCAGAAAATAGGAGAAGCAATGTATGTTCTCCTCCATGCATCCTTCAACTGTGTACTGCTTACTGAAAAATGATTAGGGCACTACATAGACAATTTAAAATGTACGGGCTATGAACTTGTGCAGAGTTAGGTATGCTTAAAAGCAATGTATTTATTGACATGCTGAACTGTGGCCAAGATTTTTCTGTTAAATGTTAAGAACTGCACTTCTTGCCACTGTCACTTGAAAAAGATCAAACTTGTAGAAATAATCCTCTCATATTTCAAGCATCTGTGTGTGTGTTATGTGGCATAAAGTGGTCTTCAACATATGACGTCCCTATGAATGAAAGCCCTCTGAAATGCTCTATCTTTGACAGCTCCATCCAGCTCTTCCAAGTTCAAGACTGTGGCTTCCTTTATGGATACAAGCCATCTCATATTTGGTCTTCCCTTTTGTATTCTGCCTTCAGTTTTCTTTAGCATGATTGTCTTCTCCAGTGAGTCTTGCCTTCTCATGATGTGTCTGAAGTATGACAGCCTCAGCTTTGGCATTTTTGCTTCTAAGGAGAGTTCAGGCTTGATTGGATCTCGGACTCCCTTGTTCTTCTTTCCGTCAGTCCATTCACAAAGCTCTCCTCCAGCTCCATATTTTGAATGGATCAATTTTCTTCCTGTAACCATTCTTCACTGTCCAGCTTTCACCCATAGCTTGTGATTGGGAATGCAATAGTTTGGATGATCCTGACCATGGTGTCCAGTAAAATGCCCTTCCACTTAATCTTTTCTAGTTCCTGCCCTTTCTGCCCTTCTCAGTTTCAGTCTTCTTCAAATTTCTTGGCTGCAGTCTCCCTTTGAGCTGATGATTGAGCTAAGCTATGCAAAATCTTTCACAGTTTCAATTTCTTCATTATTAACAGTAAAGTTCTGAAATTCTTCTGTGGACTTGATTTTTGTTTTCTTAATATGCAGCTGCAGCCCTGCTTTTGTATTTCTTCTCTCACTTTTATCAGGAGTTGTTTCAAGTCATTGATGCTTTTGCCCAGTAGCATGCTATCATCTGCCTATCCTGATTTAGTGATGGTTTTCCATCAATGCTCACTCCTTCCTCTAATTCTAATTCTGCTTTCTTTGTGATATGTTGTGCATAAAGATCAAACTGATAGGGAATGCATCCTTGTCTGACCCTTTTGCCTATGGGAAACCATTCTGTTTCTCCGTATTCTGTCCAAACTGTAGCGTCCTGTCTGTGATATGGGTTATGCACCAGACAATCAAGTGCTGAGGCACACCCATTTCTTTCAGGACCATCCATAGCATCTTCTGGTCCATACAGCAAGGCTTTGCTATAGTCCATAAAGGATGATCCGTTTCTGAAATTCTTTTGTGTAGCCAACTTATATTAGCAATATGGTCTTCAGTGCTTCTTCATTTTCAGAATCCAGCTTGGATAAGCAACATTTCTTGCTGCATAGAGGGTAGTATTCTTTGTTGCAACACTTTGAGCATTATTTTGCTTGTGTGAGAGATCAGTGCAATGGTCCTATGGGTGCTGCACACTTTTGCATCTCCTTTCTTGGAGATTGGAATATAGAGAGAGAATATTTCCTGTCTGTAGGCCATTGTTTTGTCTTCAAATCTGTTGACATATTTTTGTTAGGTTTTGTTCTGAATCATTTCCACAGCTTGGAGTAATTCTATTGGTATCCTATCTACTCAAGGTGGTTTATTTTTTGCATGTACTTTCGAGCTGTTTTCACTTCACTTTCTAATACTGCAGGCTCTTCTTCAAAGGATTCCACTTTGAAGAAGTCTGTCATCCTTTCATATTGTCTGTACAGTCCCTCTGCATATTCTTTCCACCTTCTCTTTATTTTGTCCTGGTAAGAGAGTATTTTTCCTTCTTTGTCTTTCAGCATTCCAAGTCTAGGTAAGACGTTCCCTTTGATTTCTTGGATCTATTGGAGGAGGTCTCCTGTCTTCTCCCTTTTTTGCTCACTTCTATTTCTTTGCACTGGGCATTGTAATAGTCCTGTTTGTCTCTATGTGATAATCACTGAAAAGTAACATTCAGCATTCAGACCCTATTCTGTCATCTTTTGCTTCTCACCGGTCCTTTGCAACCTGTGTTTCTTCTGTCATCCACATTGGCTTTTTCTTTCTTGTTGCTACAGAAATGGTCTTTTTGCATTCTTCCCTATCTTAAGCTGAACCCTATCTGTTAATCCAACTTCATGGATACCAATAGAATATATTTCCATGGAAGTGTTTAAGAACAGCCTTACTGGGTCCAACCAATGTCTGATTAGCATTATGCCTTCCTCAATGGCCAATAAGATACTTCTAGCAGAGCAAGAGAGTGATCATCATCCCCAGTTGTATGTCTTCAGCATCAGGTATCATATATAGGAATGTTTCATTTTGCTGCCCGGATGACTATAATAACCTACAGAGGCAAGCTGATCTCTTATCTCTGCCAGAGTCTCTTTCCATGGTATTTTAATTCCAAACTGTGGGGTTGAAGCCTTTCAAATCTTCTGCAATGTACTGCCATAGCCTTCTTCACATATATGGGCCCAGACACACCCACAGATAGCACAGTCTGAGACATCTTATATCAGAAATTTCATGCATTATTATGCCGTTTATGAAGAATGCTGCTTTTTTGTCAGTCCAGACCCTACTTCCTATCAGCTTCATTGGGTGAATAGACGCTCATTACAAGAGAATCATAGCATTATAGGCATTGGAAAGGACCTGGCATATGATCTAGTCTAACCCTCTTGGTGATGTAAGAATCTCAAAATTTGCATATCTTCTCTCTATCAAGGGTATTTAGTGTTAAATGTTCAGTGTTAGGGAAGTAGTGAATAATGTGCAGCCCATGGGCCATGAACATTTCCTGCTAGGGCTCTCCCATTGCCCCCAAAATTGTACAGAAAACAACAAAATAATTTTAATGACAGCCAAAATGTCCTCACTGATACTTTTTAAACTTTTTTTTATGGCTGTGATAGGTTGGATCAAATAGGGCATACATTTACCTGTCCTTGGAGCTAAATTTGCCCCTTTTAGTTCTCTATAGCTGTTCCAAACACTTTGTTATCATTTTAAATCATCAATCAAGCAATTAATTAATGCTTCCAACAGGGAGGTTTTACATTTCTGTGGAAGGAGGAATCTGGGGGTGGGGGCAAAAATGACCCACAGCTGTTCACCCCTGTGCTAGGGAATAAATAGATCAGGCAGCATAGTTCCCCACCCTCCAAAATGCTACTCTTTTTAAAAACCCATCAGGAACTCCATTGCTTAGTTTTTGTATTCGCACTCTGCAGAGCATAATCATACTTCTATTCAGAAAGTTGCCAATAGGATACAACCATCACATTTAAAGGGGGTAGAATCAGGATCTGGCATCTACTCACCTGTAGCTCATCATGGGTTACTAAACCTCTAATTTCTCAGTACAGTAGTACTCTTTATTGCTTTCATTCTACTCCTCTCTGTCCAGTTGGTAGCTTGGGGCCAGTTCTTGCACCCTTTTAAGAATTAAATTTCCATTCAAGATAGGCCAGGCCTACACTAAGGCAAACACTGCCCACCAGTGATGAGTACTGGATTACTAGGGTGGGTCTGCAAATTGGGATTACTGGGACTGTATATTGTAGAGTGCGAGTTGCCAGGTATCTGACAAGAGACAAAGAAAGGCTGGTGAGCCATGTCTGCTTGTGGAGAAGAGGAGGGAAAAGACTTGGTATAAAAGCTCCGTATTTGTCATAATCTTACAATGGAGTGTAAGAAGACATGACTATTATCTGAATTATGTTCCTCAAGATGTGATGGTTACACCAAAGATCAGTGGGACAAAGAAACACATACAATGATTGAGTTCACTTAAATTGTTCTGCTTCTGCTGTTCTAATGTTGCCATTCTCTGATAGCAGAACCATTGGCCATGCTGACTAGGGATAATGAGTTGGGAAAGGCTGCTCCCTAGGTAGTTTGTACCCTGTCTGCTACTTGCTGTTGAGAAATGGTCCAGTTTCCAGGTATTACCTGATGAGTCTAATGAGCTTTTTTCTGTCAGGAATTCTGTGACTTCAGCCAGCAATGTGGAAGAAGCATTCAGACCCATCTAAAGTTTCCCTGCAGCACTCCTTTGCTTCCCATGGTTGATCGGTTCTGAGAAGGCACTATAATTGTTCTCTGGAATCTTAGAACTTCTTGGAACTTTATTTCCTTCAGCAGCTTGTGTCTCTCTGAGGTTTGCCTACTGGTGAGGCAGGAACATCAGGAGAGGAGAGATTCCCATAGAGAGAGAGAAATGGAGTAGAGAACAGGTCCCTGAGACCTGGTACTGTACCAGCAGGAGATCAAGAGCAAAGAAGGTCCTTTTTGGCAGTTCAGAACACAATGGAAATATGGACTGTTGAGAATCAGCTCTGGAACATGAAGCCCAAGTATTGTTAAAGCTGGATCAGCTTAATGTTTAATTGAATAACTGTGAAACTATAGATGCATTCCATGTACCACCCTCAATGTGCCTACAAACTTTACTTGTGTTACTTGCCCCATAAAATCACCAGTTGCTTTAACCTACATGCCATAGTGATTGTTGGAACCCACTGGTGTAACACAGAACTTCCTAACACTGAATTGCCTTCAGCCTCTTGTTAAGCAGGTATGCCACTAATTTCTAAATCCATTACAGCACTTCAGGCCCTCCTCAGGCAAGTTTTGCTCAAGGAGGCTGGGCTACACTCCAAAATTCCCAAATCCACAGTTACAAAATAAAAACACAACTTACCCTTAAACCAGCTACATTCTGTTCCCTAACTCAATTCACATGGTTCGGTGTTTTGCCTCCTAGTATGGAAACAGTGCCCTCAGGAGGAGGGCTTGGGTACAAATAACAGTGCTTCTTTATACAGTTGGCATCAGCCCTGACTTATTTTTCCAAAATTTGTGGAAGTCCCACTGAAATCAATACTTCAGTTAAACACTGTAGTTCCAATTATTTATTTATTTATTTGGAGTGCTTGTATGCCGCCCCATTTGCATAAGCCTCAGGGTGGCTTCCAACAAATAAATAACAATATACAAAAATATACAGATCTTGGAAACATCCTGGAGTTAGATAAAAGCAATAAATAATTTAACAATCAAATAAAATAACATTTAAATAAAAAGTTCTTGGCCTGGTGCCAAAAAGCAAATAATGACGGCACCAGGCAGACCTCTCTGGGGAGCGCATTCCACAGATGGGCACCACCGCAGAGAAGGCCCTCCTCCGGGTACTCACCCACCTAATTTCCTTCACGGAGGGTTCCCAGAGAAGGGCCTCTGTCACCGATCTTAGAGGGCAGGAGGGCAAGTATGGACGGAGGCACTTTTTCAGGTACCCAGGTCCCAAGCCATTTAGGGCTTTATAGGTAAGCACCAACACCTTGAATTGGGCCCGGACTTCAGTGGGGAACCAGTGAAGCTGACGAAGGACTGGGGTTATATAAGAACAACTCCCAGTCCCCGTCAGCAACCTGGCAGCCTTATTTTTGTTAATTAATTAACATTAAAAAAATTAATGTGCATAATTTATACATCTTCAGATAGAGGGTGCTTTCAAAACAGAGGATAGTCTCTTAGCAGTTTTTAAATAGAGGACTGTCCTCTGGAGAAGAAAAGTTATGGCCAGCCTAAAGGTTCATTTACTGGGAAACACATTGGTAACATTTAGAATAGACGGATTCCCTTGTGTTTGCCTTCGAGCTGCATGTAGGGGTTAAACTGATGAAGGTGAAATAGCTGTAGGATATTTTTCTCTCTGAAGTTCCAATGTATATTCCATATCAGTGTTAATGTTTGCTGAGTATCACAGTACAACAGAACGGACTGCACCTGTTGCGGGAAATTCATGCATGACCATGACCTTGTGGTTTTATGAGGTACAAACATCCTCGTGCCAAATCAATTGATCATGGCTAGGAATCGACCCCCACATTGCATGCTGAAGTCACTGGTGATCCGAGTTTCTCACCTCTTCCTCTTCCTGCAGTGATCAAGTGCCAATGTCAAGAAGGCCCACCAATGTTTTAAATGTTATTTAATCTCATTTGTTGTATAAATTGTTCCTTCTCAGTGATCAATTTATTCCTCCAGCCCTTAAAAGAAAAATAAGTAGTTCTAAAATGGATTTATGTTTTGTGGATAAGTACTCCTGTCCCTTGATGCTTGGTGCACCTTTCATTTGCAGAAGCTGGGGAAGCTTTAAATGTACAAAAATGTCCCCTGTCTCTGTCAGCAACAGACCCCTGTAGCAAGACTTCCTTCACCCCCAGAATGTTTGAACATTCCCAGCACCCCATGGTTGCATTCAGACACAGTAAACCATAATAGTATGCAAGCAACCTGAGGGACAAACAATGCCTTATGCAAGTAATGTAGCAAGTAGCCTTCTTACTTGAAAAACAGTATGCATGGCCCTGATTTGATTGTGCCCAGAGTGCACTGGGAGAGAAGAATTAAACATTTCCCTCCATCTCATCTTCTGCATCCTAAAATCTCCTTCCCCTCCTGGGCATGGAGGCTAAAGAGGGCAGTGGTGGTGGGCATTAAGTTGGCATTAAGGTAATATGTAGTTTAAGTCTCAGACTTTGTGAAGGGCAGACTGGAGGTATCTGCCCCTAATGATGACCCTGCCTGCATCAGTTACACATTGCTCGAGTAATTGTAATGTGGCATGTGTGGAGCTGCCCTGAAACGCCAGTTAATGCAGAGTGCTGCTGACAAGGTCCAAGTTTTGGGATCAGGTGATCCCTTTATAGTAGCAGGGGCAAGATCATTCCTAGGTGCCAGCCAAGGTGCTGATTGTGTCACCTTTAAAGCAAAACAGTTTTGGCCCATGGACTATCTCCACCTATGTGCCTCTACCCATCTTTTCAGAAGGTCTAACCTTATATGTGCCCTTGCCTTCTGAAGTAGGTGTGAAAGCCCCAAGAGTTGAGATCTTTTTCCTCATCATCTGTATGCTTCCAGCATTTGTGGGTTTTTATTTTTAAACAAGATAACTTCTTAATAATTAGACTTGTTTCTTCACACATAGAAACAGAAGCAGAGCGAGTCAGCCTCCCAGAGTCAGAAGAGGCCTCCCTCTTTTTAAGCTGATTTTCACCTCAAATTGTGTTGTTATTTGTCCAGTAGTTTAGTTGATAAGATCATTTTCAATTTTATTTTTGTGTTCAGGTTTATATTTGTTAGCTGTTTGCTAACAAAGGAGAAACCAAGATAAACATTTTAGAAGTAAGTGTACTTTCATTTTATCCAACTTGGGGCAAACTGAACTGAGCAAACATTTTCTGAGCTAGCCATGGTTCCTAATCCTAGATTATTTGGATAAACCTTAGTTAAAACTAACTTAATATCCATTCTGGACATAACAACAAAATGTGCTGAGCTGATACTGGAAGTGGGTGCTTCCAATTTCTTCTTTACAGCCAATAGCCATGCTGTCTGCAGATGTTTAGATTTAGTCTGATATATCCGTGGTTTTCCAGGTTGGGAAAGGCTAGTTCAGCTATAGTTTAATATTACAACATAACCATGTCAGTGGCCATTGCAATGGTGTTTTAAACATCTACTGCTACTCTTACTAAAATAAAATTAAAATATTATAGCCTAGAATAGAATTATTCTAACCTAGCTAAAGTATTTAAAAGGCTAACTTCATCTAAATAATATTTTCCACAAGCTGTTTCCTCCTTCAGTGGCATTCAAGTTTACAAATTTCCCAAGAGTCAGCATTTCTTCACCTGCATGAAAATAGGACATTCCGACCTTCCTTACTGGAAATGTTAACATAAGCTTCATCTCCACTAAGCAGCTGAGTAAATTTTGGCAACCTGCTGCTTCAGACTGGCTTTTAAAAGGTTTAGTTGCTAGCCTAAATGCTGTGAATACATTTTCACCCTGTTTGCAGAACACGCAACAGAGATATTTGAGAGCCAAATGTCACTACTTTTCCTGTAATGATGTGTTGCACAGTTTTCTCACCTAGAGGATTGGTGGAACCATTTTTAACACAAAGTCAACACAGGTACTCAGTGATGACAACTGTTGTCAGCAATGATTTAGTTCTTCAGTGCATCACAAGACCCCATTGTACAGATTTAGGAACTATATAGTGTGATGCACTTAAATTGATTTCAGCAAGTAGGCACCTGTGGATGCAAGGATTAGTATTCCTTTTAGAACAAACTGAGCAGTTATTCTAGGAACACACAAAGTGGTGCTTTCATTCCTCAATGTACCCCACTTTTTGGTACCCACTCAGATGCCCTGCCACTCCCACTTTTTAAAATTAACTCTTCTTATCTGGAGCCGATAGTGCTGTGTAACTGGTTTCTACTAGTGTTGATTGCTGTGGCTCCTCAAGCTCTACCACTGCCTTAAACTTGGTCTTTTCAGCAGGGCACTTGTCTTTTGTGTGAGCCACTTGATGGTAGTATGAAGGACAGTTTCACAAATGGCCAAATGTGCCCCCCAAAATTGCCTATTCCAAAGTCATTCCTTGTTGAATAAGTTGACTTGTGCTGGCCCTTTCTATACATAAAGCATCTGCTGTGGACCTAATTGTTTCTGGTGCACTAATGGTTATAGATACAAACTAAAGAGCATGGACCTTCTTTCAACTGACTCTTACACTGGAAGCCATGTAAATTATGTATGTATTATCAACGTGTGATAGTTTTTTATGTTTCTGTATTGAACTGCACAGAGTACAATGGCAGGTAATGGAAACATCCTATGAGTTGTTTAAAGTCATACTATTCCAGTCCTCTGCTTTTTCCCACTGTATAACCATGCCCCAAAATGGCACCGTACAGCAGGGGTAGAAAGAAGGTGGTGGAGAATCTATTGGTGGATCTTTGAGTAATTTGCTGTAGGTCGACAAGCTTTTTTGACTTCCAGTTGTCCAAGAATAACAGTTGATAAGCTCCCCCTATTTCCCAATTAGGTCGCTGAAGAAAAACACAGGTGGAGGAGACAAGGAATTACTTGAGTGTAAAAAAAGCACCTGTGAGCTTAGTTCTGGAACCGATCACACATTCCTAGGCCAAACATGTGCTCAGAGGCACTCTGTTCCTTAATGATTAGTACATGTCCACTTGGGACACTATTTTGCATCTAAAACAATGTAAAGAGTGGGTCAGTCTCTCGCACGCTGCAGGCTGTTCCTTGGGAGTTCTCATCACTGGATCCTGAACAGGAGGAGGAGCAGAGGGATGGGGGATGAAGCTCCTTCAACTGTACCTAGTGAAGTTTCTTGAGCCAAGCATGAGAATCAGCCTGTTTTGGAAGAGCAGAAAAGGTTTTTGGGAGGGGTGGATGAGCAGTTACGAGACCCAATCCTTGACCCAGTGGGGAAGTATCAGGAGAAACAAGCTGCTCAGCTGGGCCATTCGCCGTTCATACCATCATGTTCTCAGGCAGCGAAAGCCACCAGTAGGTAAGCCAGCAGCTTTACTGAAAGAGAAGGACCAAGGGTGGGCTTTCCAGTTTGGATTCAGCTCTTTACATGAGCAGAGGCTTCTCTTTTCAGCTTTGAGAGAAGGCTATTTAGTGTCATAAAGTTCAGTTGAGAGTGCGGAGTCTCAATAAAATACTTTCATTTTTAAAGGATTGTTTAGAGTTTTTGGAAAGGAGAGAAGGGACCAGGTCACCACACACCTAAATCGAAAACGAAAAACATTGATTCTAGAAGCCAGAAGTCTTCCTTTTCCAGCTGTGCAGCTATGATGCTTCATAGAAAGGATTTCAGCATGCTCACCCTCTCATGGGAGAAATCGTCTGTGCATCCAGCAGGCTTCCTTGGGACCACAATGCAGTTCCTTCTGTAAATGAACTCAGCTCTTTTTCAAACCATTTCTTTCACTTTAAACAGCTGCGAATATAAGGAGAACACTGTTCTCTTCACCAAGTTCCACTCATTTCAGAAGGAAGAGCCAAAGAAAACCTATCCATAGAAGGTGTTGCTCCATATATGCAACCAGAATTTATTGATAAACAGCTCAATTTTTCCCATTCCCAAGAAATATTCACTAGGGAACCTAGGCAAGTTTGACAGAAGGCTCTGGATTTATATGGAGCTAAGTGTTAAGTGGATTGGGAAGGAGTTGGAACTGAATTACATGTCCAGAGATATTATATGGTACAGCTCTTCCTGGGCAATAAATAAATAGAGAAATAAATCCATCCATGTACATACGGCAGAAGATGAGGGCAGCACACTTCTTCCTACTTTACTAGATTTCTAGCAGTATATATTTCATTCCATGTTTTACATTGAAGCATGTGTATTTTTTAACATGGAGTTCTACATTTGTAATCTAGAACCATATCATGTGATACTTATGAATGTGTGAATTGGCTCTTTTCTAATGGAAGAGGTGTATCCATACTGAATGTTTCCCACCACTCATATCTATTTATTCTTTTATACGTATATAAACTTGGATTCATACTTAGTCATACTAAGAGTAGCCCCATTGATTTCAGTGGGACTTAGATCCAATAAGATTGGATCTGGTGGGACTCTAGTCTGTATCCAACCAATGCAGTTCAATCCTGTACATGTCTCAGAAGTAATTGTGTACAGGACTAGTGTACTCTCATGCATGTTTAAACAGAAAATAACCCTGGATAATGCTGATAGCTTACAACTTTTCTTTTGTCTAAACATGCAGAGGATTGCATTACTCTTAATTGCCTAATTTTATCATGTAGGTCCTTAATATGTTGCCCATTAACCACTTGCCAATAAGGCTTTCAGTTTTGAAAGGATTTTTTAATGGTTGGAAAGCATAATCACATAAAACACTAACAAATCAGTACTGCTTTTTAAGACATAAGCATTTCAGGAATCCCATATATTTCCAGGACAGATAGAAAAATATAATGGGAATAGTCCAAAATACTTTGAGGTATATAAAGAGCACTGTATGATGACTTCCAAGGAATAATGGACTAAATTCTCAGAAAGAGGTGTTATGAAGTCACATTGCAAGAACTGCAAAGGAGGAAACTCAGTCTCAAAAGATTTGCCATTCCATGGTCGAATTGTTCTCTTGTCTTTTTAAATGCAGTCTCACGCAACTGACTTTTTGGAAAGCAGTTTCAGTTTATATATATACACAGAAAAGAAGCTAAAAATAAGATAGAATATTATTTGAAGTGTTGGCAACTATTTTGGTAGATGTTTAACATTATGCAGAGATTTAAAATTGTTTATCTGTGACTATTTATATCAAATATTTCCCAATGTTCTATCTCACCAAGAAAACACAATCTGTGATAGTCAGAGGTAGGTTTGGCTCCACAACTCCAGAGCTGTGTCCGTGGGGCCATACAGGAAAAACTGTAGTTCAGTAGTACAGGATATGCTTTGCATGCAGGAAGTCCTGGATTCACTCCATGCCATCTCCTGGTAGGGTTGGGAAGGAATCCTGCCTAGAAAGCAACTGCTAGCCAGTGTTGATAATACTGGGCTAGATGAACTAATGATCTAACTCAGCAGAAGGCCAAAACGACCACATGACTTTATTCCATTTAAACAAATAGTAGTCCTTTACTGTTGGGACAGGGGAAGAAATGATGAACATGAAGACAGTCTTGAATTGAGACCAAACTAAACTAATGCTGACACTGGTTGACCTGAGAAAGATCCTCCAGGAGATGTGCATAATGTGCAGTGATGCAGTGGTTATGTTTGAAATGCAGGTGCTCATCTTGACACTGTCAAGACCCATGTCTCCAAAGAAAGTCCTTACTACAGGTCTTCATCCACCCTTCTTCCTTGTACTCTCTTCCTCTGTCCCTCTCTTTATGGATATTATATGTAGATTATTCGCCGTCACTGGGTCTTAATTACCCATTCAAAACCAAGATACCACCAAACACATTGCATTACAACAAGGATTTTTGTTCTCGTTGTGTGCTATTAAGTCATCCCCAGCTTATGGCAATCCTACGAAGGAATGCCCTGTAAAATATCCTGTTCTTAACAGCTTGCTCAACTCTTGTGATGTCAAGGCCCTGGCTTCCTTTGCGGAATCAATCCCTCTCATACTTGGTCTTTCTCTTCTTCCTCCACCTTTAACATTCCCTAGCATTATTGTCTTCTCCAGTCAATCTTTTCTTCTTGTAACACACCTAAAGAACAACAGTTTCAGCTTCATCATGTTTCCTTTGAAGGAAAGTTCTGTTTTGATTTGATTTAGGACCCACTTGTTCATCTTTCTATTAGTCCAGGGTATTTTTGCAAAGCTTTCCTCCAGTACCATGTTTCAAACATGTCCGTTTTCTTCCTGTCAGCTTCACCATTTCTTCTTCACCATTGAGCTTTCACATCCATACATTATGATCAGAAAGACAGTAGTGTTGATGAACTTGACCTTCCAGCTAAGCTCAGGGAGAACAGGGAAGGCAGAGGAAGATGTAAATGAGACCAGAAATACCTCTAATCAAAAGGTCCTGGCACATTAACCCAGTGGGTCCTGGCCCCACTGATAACATGTCTCCGTATATGGAACCATCCAGGGATCCAAGTACCCAAGTAATATGCAGGATCTGATTCCATCCACAAGTGTATGTATGCACTCCAAACACACATAGTATAACTTTTGTTGCATATCTGGGAACTGCTCACTCTTTCTTTCCTTCTTATTAAGATTCCAAAACTTTATCCTGACAAGGCTTCTTATAGTTTTTAACTATGTCCTTGAGTGTTGAGCTGTTGAACTAAGAGGCTTCTGGAAAGTAAAGTGCTTAATGTGAGAACAGTTTAAAACATGTGTGTGGAAAGAAACGTCATCCTCAAGAACAGTTTGGGTCTACACAGGAAACTCCCAATGATATAATTGAAATTCCAGAACAATGTCACAGTGTTGATGGGGACGTCTGGCAGAGCCCAGAAAGCTCTCCCCTCTATGCTCCCTAAAAATGTTTTAGGAAAAGCCTTGGAATATCTTAGGACAGCCTCCTCCTCCTCCTCCCCCCACCTTGCTCCTTCCTTCCCCTCTCTTCCTTTTCTTTGCTATTTTCCCCTTGCTCCCAGGCTTCCAGCTTCTAGCCTTGCTTTTTCTCTTCCTCTCCACCACCATCTCTTTAGCTGATCTTTGGCTAGCCAGATCCTACCATAGCCATTCTTTGTCCAGGCACATCTACCATGGGGACCATTTTGTGCTCTCACCCAAAGCATTTTCTCAAACTTCCAAATGGGTCCAAAATACCCTGGGGACCCTGACATAGACCATGGTTTTCACAAAATCAAGCATCTTTATCATACGTGTACAGAATGTGCAGGGAACAATGCACATGTTGTTGGACTGTAACTGCCATCAGCTCTAGCCAACATAGCCAGTGGTGGGGGATGATGAGCATTCCAATCCAAAGACATCCCAAAAGCTATACTTCCTCATCCCTGCTTTACTTCATCATGTTGGGAATCTTCACTGGGAGTAGTTGGGAATCTTCATCATGATTCTTTACTGGGAGCACTACAGGACTGGTGAATAATTAAGCCTTCCATAGTTTCCCCTCTTAATTTTTCGCAAACTTTATACATTCCTTTTACCTATATTTCTGAGCCTGTTTTTAAGCTAACCATTTACATTCTCTTGTTTAATCTGTTTAATATCTCTGGATCATCATCAAGAAAACTTTCCAGACATCATTCATTGATGCTTTTTATGCCACAATATGTTCTAACTTTGGGTATTATAGAAGGAACTGAAGCTTTGATCCAAAGCCCTTTCAGTTTCCAACATGACTCTGAAATTCATCCTGTACCTAATTACCTTCCAGCCTTGGAACCAATGGAAGGCATTTTTAAAATAAAACAGTTCCCACCCTGACTGGGCTATCTCCCACTTTATTCCCCGCCTACACTGGAAATTGCTCTATCAGAATGCAATCCAATTTAGACAGAAAAAGGGTCCTATAACTCCCATGCTGGCTGGCAAATCCTAAGAATCGTAGTAGCTTTTTCTGTCTAATTATGCATTGGAATGTGCCCTAAGTTGTTGTAATGTCACCTAAACGCATGTTAAAATACTGGTATTTATCACACTGGCACTGAGATTTGCAGACATGGGCATGAATGTTAAAGACTGTGGCATGTGTTGCTTCAGAACCAGAGTGTCCAGACTTTCTACTTTAACTTGCCATAGGTTCACTGTCAGTCTCTGGGGAATTATTCATCCTGTCTTACCTTATATTTCCTGTCTGCATGTAATAAAATGAACCATGCGCCTGTTGTCTGGCTGCTTGACTTGTTTATGCAGTGGGCTGAAATTCTCTCAACAGACACGATGAGTGTCAGGCTATTTAGCCATAATTATTTATTCCTGAACTTAAGGAAGTGTTCAGCAGCTGATAAATGTCTGGGTGTAGCTACCTATTCAGAGACACACCAATAATTTATAATGCAAAAAAGGTTACAGTAGTTCTCTTTTCCATAAAAAAAACTCATAAAAGGGAAATTCTAGATACTAGAAACAGTAGAAATAAATTGTGTTTCCCTATATATTCCTTAAACAATTGTCTGATGGAGGTTAGGCTGGAAGATTGTTTGCATCCTGGCTTGTCTTTGGACATCCTAAGTGAACAAGGAAATGTGTGCTTTTTGCAACGATATCCATCAGGTTCCAATATTGCCATCTTCTTGGTGTCAGGCTGGCATTCCTCTGCTCCCAAGCATCTGGCAACATATAAGATAGTTTCTAAAGGAATTTATTGCTATATTTTTATACATTGGTTTTATATTATGTATTGTGAAGCTTTAACTGTGCAATCCTGTGGCCCGTACTCAGCATCTTTCAGGAGGTTGTGCTTCAGATTTCCAGATCTGAGATCAAAAACAGAGCTCCAGACTCAGCAGAGCACTGATTCCCCTGCCCCTCCTCACAGCCAGCATGGAAAAAACTTCACCAGATGTCTCTGAGAGGTTGGGAACTTGACCTTGGAGACAGGATATAGAAGACTACTCCACTGGGCATGGACAGGAGAAGAGGTCAGGGTCTGACATATCCTGTGTTCTCTGCAGCATCCTCCCCCCTCCCCCCACAACTAGATGGTTCAAATCAGCTGTTGAGCTGGTTTGCAGAGCAGGAGGAGTGGGGAGATGGAACTCACCTCTACAGTTCCCTCCATGTTGCACTGGATGTTAATGGGGCTTTGAGTCTGGAGGCTTACAAGCATACAGGCATAAACCAATTAGATCTTCAGTTCTTTCATAGGTTGTTGAGCATAATATGAAAACTTAGAGTGGACCTAGAGTTAACCTAACCACAAGCCAGCATTTAGCCAATTGCAGGTTGTTGGACCAAAGTGGAAGTAGTGACTGCATGGGAGGCAGAGTGCAACCCAAGGTTTGTATAAAACATGGGTTATTGCTACATATGAATCAGGTCACTGTTCCCTTCCCTTCCCTTCCCTCTCTTTTTTCCAACTGTAAAGACTCCAGACTCAGGACCATAGCAAAGGTTTAGGATGCTTTGGCCCCCATTGTGGTCCCTGTCTGGATTGGGAGCCCCATTTTTGCAATTTGCTTTATTAGGCAGGAACTTGTTCACTTTTCAGCAATTTAAAACACAATCCAGATCAGGATTACAATGAAAGATATGGGAATGAAACCCCCCTAGAATATGGTTCTGATTTGCCTCAGGCATCCAATATTAACGTTTAAATTAAGAGGAGGAGTGGGGGGGAAGACATAAGCTGCTAGCTATGTTTCCAGTTCCAAGTAATGTGTGGTTTGGCTCCCCGCCTCCTGGGTTTAGTGGTAGGACTACACATTATAGAAAACACAGAGCTGTGTTTGCACTGGCAAGGTTTAGTCACAAGGAATAGGTTCTCCTGAGAGATACATTTTCTATCCTTGAAAGGGAGTTGGTGGCAGGCATGGCAGACATAGCATTGGACTGACAATGGAACACTATCTGGAAGCAGGCAAGCCGATTTCAGGGATCAGCACTCTAGTAGCCTCTCATTTGGATGACGGCTAAAAACTGTATGTGGAGCTGCCTCTGTGGACAACCAGAAAATTTCAGCTAGTGTAGACTATGACAAGAGCTTTAGCAATCACATATTACATATTACAGCAGTCCTTTCTCATCATCACTACCTTCAGGTTCCTCTCTGAGCCCAATTCAAAGTGTCACTTTCAACCAGCAAAGCCTTATGGGTACAGAAACTCAGGCCAGGGGGTCAAATAGGGGCCTTTTTCCCTATTTGCCCTCCCGCCCCCTGAGATCGGCAACAGAATCCCTCTTCCAGGAACCCTCTATGAAAGATGTTAGGAGACAGAGTACCCGGAGGAGGGCCTTCTCTGTGGTGGTGCCCCGACTATGGAATGTGCTCCCCAGAGAGGTCCGCCTGGTGCTGTCATTATATGTTTTTCAGTGCCAGGTTAAGACCTTTTTATTTAATCAATATTTTAATAAGTTTTAATACCAAATTTTATTATTGTATTTTATTAATTGCAGCCAGAGTGTGTCATCAATTTATTTATGCTGTTAGCCATCCAGAGACGTTAGTAATTGGATGGCATACAAATTTTATAAATCATTTAAATAAATAAATAAATCTAGCCCTACAGGATTCTCCATAAGGCTTCATCCCTTAGGCCCATCCCCTTCTGAACTGATGGTTTGGTGGTTTCTTGAGTTTTGGCATTTCCTACCTCTTCCCCAACAAAATATTAAGTGGTTCTTCTAAGGCCTTTAAATGAAAACATGCTGGTATTTATGATATTTTGGCCCAGCTTTTTGGTCTTCAAGCTTACCTGCTACTGGGATGTAGCCCATGAGAACATCTCCAACTTGGAATTCAGTCCTTGCACATCCCTAACTTAGAAATTCCTCTTCCCATATGTACCTTAAGGTCATATAAATGGTAATTTGACCAACATCTTCTAAGTAAAATGGGCTGCACCACAAGATGGCAGCCCAGTTTTGAGTTCCACAAGGCAAGCAGGTGATTCCTATGTCAGTGCGGCTCTTTATCCACTGCAGATTTATTATGAGTTTATAGGAGCTATGCATGGTGCTGAACACCATGCTCAAAATAAATTCAATATCATAGCATCAAAGGTCCTACAGGTCTGGAATAAAAGTTGCAATGGATGAGAATCTCCACTGCATGCAAGTCACCAACCTTCCTTGGAGTTTCTACTTTCCTTCCTTTATATGTAGCATGACTTAACTTGTGCCTATCCACCCCTGCCAGTAGTGAAAAGGGGCTGAGAAAAATGTATAGGATAATAACATCAAGACATGTTATAGGTTGTTCTGCATGTTATGAAGTCAGAGGCAAGAAATCCACTTGGAGATACAGTTCTCGTTGTGACCCCTTGCTACTTCCATGACATGCAGGTCTGCTTTCAGCCCAGTGCTTTGTCCACTGAATTATGCTGTCTACCAAGCAAAAATACAGAGATGAATCTCTCCAGAGAATCTTTTCCTTACTACCCAGTGTTTTCCCTCTGTTTTGATCCTGGTGAGTTCCAGTTCATCCTCTTCACTCTGATACAATAGATAGAGAATCCTGTTAGCCCTTGAACATGGGTTCTCTTCTTCAGCTTTGTAGAAATAGAAATGGAAACAGGATGGCCTTCATGACCTCTGAGCATGCAGGCTTTCCCTTGTGAAAGTCACTTTGTCAATGCATAATTTATTGAGCTTCAGTTGCACAGTCATAATTCTGCAATTCTTTCAGTCTGCCTACTTTTATACCTTCAGGCATGTGATTTGTCAGGACAGCCTTGTGGTCTGGGTGTGCAATTGGAGCTTCCCTTGGTAGACTGAAATGACCCAGAACAAACTCAGTAGTTAATCTTCTTTATTGCTGAAATCAATAAGCAGATCCATGCTAAGTGCTGACAGTTTCGATGTAGGGAGTGAAAAGGAGAAGTGGCTGTTCCTTGAATCTGTAATATGTTACAACCCAGAAGGTTTTCTTCATCGTTGTTGCTGTGATTTAATAAAGGGTTCCCCCCACTTCTGGTTGGTGTAAACATTAAAAAGCTGCATTTCCTTTCCTTTTGCCCTCTGAGTAGTGAATTCAAAACACAGCAGAAGAAATAGAGAATCCACTTCCAGGTTTTCAATCACATGGAGAGCATTCTTGAACGCAAGAGTCTCTCCTGTTCAGACTGCGGCGTGCAATTGTGTTCAGAGGAGCAGCTGGAACGATGGAAGATGACATGGCTGGGGCACCTCTCCTCATGCCCTCATTCAGTGCAGTAGGACAAATGCCTGAAGAGGGCTTGGAACCCATCCAAATACAGCAGCAACACTGAAGCCTCAGAGAAGGCCAAACATCTCCGGTTAGATGTTCGGAGATTTATGAATAATGATGATGATGGTTCCAAGAGCAAAGCAGTTGCCTGTCCAAGAGCACATTGCAATGTTGTGCTGTTTTCCTTTTCACTTGCATGATTATGAATGATCACCAGCATTGTCATAAATTCCATAATAAGGTCAGCTTGGGAGAGTATGTACAGCAGCCTGTCCTAATGACTCAGATGCTTGGCACAAGTCATCTTATACAAGACGCATTAGAAAGATAAGCAGAAGAAGAGGTAGCCTGCAAAGAAACTCTTTGCAAAAAGGAGGCAGGAGCTTTGTCACCATAAGCACTGAAAAACCTCCTGCAGGTGTTCCCCTTAAAATATTGTTGCAACTCAAGGAACTCAAAGCGCATGGGCAACTCTTTATCTGGGTGCTCATGGACACATGTAGTTCACGTCAAAGCTGATGTGAGCTATTGCTAATTGGACATGAATGATACTGGCTTCAAAGGGATGTGTGCTAAAATGCTTACTTGCATGGAGATGGACTCACACCATTCAGGGTCCCAGTAGCAACCATGCCACGTGGATAGCTTATGAACTGGGTCAGTGAAGAACCACTGCTCTCTGTTATCTTACCAAGAGGCACCTCCATGCTGCAGAGATTTCATTTTTCTGTTTTGCATGGGTTAATTGGAGCCAATTTCAAGGATACCTGAAAAAAAGGGGCATTAGATCTAGGCAGTAGGCAATATATGCAGATTTTTAAAATGTGCATGTATAGATTATTATACTTGTAGAAATATACGCATACAATAAAGCTGTTAGAAACCCTTACCCTAACCCTGAACTGAGATCAAGCCTGCAAATGCTCAGGAATGCAAGTAGCTTTTTGGCATGGACTATGAGCTGAGGAAATCTGGCATATTCTCACCTCCAAAACAGATTCCTCACACATCCCTAGTCGTGTGACCACTTCTGAAGAAATCTGATCTGGATCCAGCAGTATTTGATAGATACTGCTCAGTTGCAAATTCCTCTTTCTTAAGGAAGGCAATTGAAAGAGTTGTGGAGGAGCAGCTACAAACTTTATTGGAGGATACTGCTTATCTAGACTCCTGCCAGTCTGGGTTTCAGATTGGTTATGGAACTGACTCAGCCCTTGTCACCCTGATGGATGACTTTATTGGGAGAATAACAGAGGGAGTATGTCCCTGTTAATTCTGCTCTGTCTCTCATCAGCAGGACCATTTAGGACCATTGACCATGGTATTCTCCAGGATAGACTCCATGGGCTGGGCATTGCAGGTGCAGTGTCAGAGTGGTTCCAGTCTTACCCGTGGGGTTAATTTCATTCCTTGGCTCCTTGGCAATTAAGCTATGGAGTTCGGCAGAGGTTTCATAAAGATCTTGGACAATTTTGTCCCTGATACTGTTTTCTATCTCTATTAAGCCACTGGAAACAGTCATTAGGTATCTGGAAAAAAACCCTGAGGCTCTTCAAGTCCTCGATCAGTGCCTTGCCTTAGTGATGAGCTGGATATGGGCCAATAAACTGAAACTAAAGCTGAATCCTAGCACGAGAAGAGCGCTGTAGCTGACTGATTCTTGAGTCCAGAAGTTACGCTCATTTCTGGATAGACAGCACTGATGGGATGTTGCTGCAGTCCCAAGTTACCAGGGCTACTTGGAGTGACTTTTAGCGGTTTGGACTGGTTCTCTAGCTATTATCTCTCCTGGACAGGGCGAACCATACCACAGTGGAACTGGTGCTAAAACTAGGTTACTACAATGAACTCTATGTAGGGTTGCCTTTAGATGCTGGAATGGAATCTGGAACCAGTGCAGAATGCAGGAGTTCAGTTGCTGTAAGGGGCTGCATCCTTTCATTTTACAACTCCTTTTGCTGAGGGAACTGTGCTGGTGGCCTATTCCTACTAGACCAGGTTTAAGCTTTTGCTACTAGTGTATAGTACCTGAGCAACTTGGGACCAGCATACTTGAGACTGGGAGAGCACCTTCCAACCTGCATAGCCACTCAGGTCATTAGATGACATACTCCTGGTGGTTCCACATGGACCGATGGCTCCATGAGAGTCCACCTAGAAAAGAGCCCTTACTGGGGCAGCTCCATTCCTGTGCAAGCTAGGCAGACACCAACATTTTCTTGTTTGTAGCCCCTCATAGAAACATCTTTATTTCAAGAAGCCTTCCATAATTGCAGGCTATTATTTTGTTTTTATTTTGTTTTTTTAATCATAGAACAGTAGAGTTGGAAAGGGCCAAGAAGGTGTATCGTCCTGCACAATGCAGGACTTCAAGTTAAACCATCCTCCTCAGAAGATTATCCAACTCCACTATTGTTTTATTTTTACCTTATTTGTCTTTTATTGTTCACAGCCCTGGAATCTGTAAATGTTGTATATAAGTAAATTAAATAAAATAGCATCTACAGAATAAAATATTGCATCTTTAGTTGTGTCTATATTTGATAGTAAAGAAGATTAGAGAAAGAAAACAAGTATTAGGAAAGATTATAGTTTTGAATAATGTCAGCCTTTATTTTAAAATTTACAAAGTAAATGGAAAATTTAGAGTCTGTATGAATAGTTCAAAGTACATTCATTCAAATTCAGCTTCTAAACTCCCCAAAGAGGTCCGCCTGGCACCGTCGTTACTGGTTTTTCGGCGCCAGGTAAAGACCTTTTTATTTAAACATCATTTCAATTGTTAAAACATATGATCTGGCCTGGGCAACTTCTTCTTCCTTCTCTTTCTCCTCCTATATTTTTATTTTATACTGATAATTTTAATTTTGTATTTGTAAATCAATGTATTTTTTGTATTGTTATATTTAATGGTAATTTATTATGTACTATTGTATTTCAATGTATTTTATCATGTTGTAAGCCGCCCCGAGGTTTCGGCAAGGGGCGGCATAGAAATGTTATAATAATAATAATAATAATAAACAATAATGCTATGTTTGGTTATTTTCATGAATAGGAAATATGGACTTGTGTCCTATACAAAGACTCACAAGACTCAGTGTTTTTTAAAACCATGGAAATAGCTGTCTTATGACAGAGGCCATGAAGAGAGAGAGTCATTGTCAAAATCTGGCTTGTTAAACCCGTTGTTTTCCCATGGAGTTGTTTATAACATTCTGTTTACTTCATTTGAGAGAGTAATCAGCAAGGAGACCAGACCAGATTATAGCTTCTGCCTTTGAAAATGATTAAAGTTATTCTAGAAAACATCTCTCCAAATCTTTCCTTTCGTAACTATGCAACTTAGTGTTGCTTTGGCACACATTTTTTTCATATGTGTTTCTATTTGTTGTTCCTGTTTTGGACATTGAAGCAAGAGCATTCTTTTTCTTCTTCTTCTTTTCAACAGATATGCAAGAGGTAAAACCATTTCCGTCTGTGGAGAAGTTCATGGAACCTACAATGTTTCATCTGGCCCTGATTGTATTCCATGTTGGGACCTGCTGCTAATGTACTATGACATGTCTCTAGCCATCAGGAAAAGAAGCTGGGAAGAGCATGTGTCCCAATGGATGGGCTTGCCTTTTAGTTCCATTGATTCTAATATATTATGCAGGCATGGCCTAGTAGCTGACAACCTTCAGGCAGGCATGGAAAAGGATGGACTTTGGAGTGAAGGCCATAAAGAAAAAAGTGCTTCCTTGCCGGATTGCTGTCTTGGTGGAGAGCTGGGAGGTTTCCCCTCGAAGCTGCTTGGTAATGTTTCCAAAGAGGTAGATGAAAATGACAATCACCATCAAGAAGAAGAAGTATGTCTTTCTTTGGAAGACAGCACAGAGACTTTAGTCAATGTTTCCCTTGGAGGTGACAGTGGTGGTGGTGAGCATGATGATGACAACAATGACATGGAGCTTTCCCTGGCAAAAATCAATGACCAGTCCACTCACGATGAAGACAAACTGTCAGCTGAAAGCAACAGCTTAGAAGGAGGAGTAGAACTTTGCATGGATGTAGACCCCAGAGAAGAAGCAAAGAAAGAATCTAAACATTCCTATGAATCAACTGAAGAAATGAATGAACCCCATTCTGGGACAAATCCCAAATCAGTGATGGAAGAAGGTAACATTTGGTGCCTCCCAAAGAGGGAGGCAGTGTTGGAAGAGGGAGAAGAGGGCAGAGAAGAAAGTCTGGAACTTTACTGCAATGACTCCAATGAAAATGAACATGCTCCAAAAGAAGATTTCTGTGAGCCTCCAAATGTGCAAAAAGATGTGTCTGAGGAGAAAACGGTCCATGTTGTTGTAGCTGCACAAGAGTATGAAACAGCAGGTGCTTCTAAATTTGGGGATGAAAGCATTGTCAGCAGCTTATTACCTGATGAACTTTCTTCTGATCAATGTAGTGACAGCAATGTAGTTGCTGCAGGTGCCAGTGACTATCTTGGCCCATCGCCTTGCTCTTCTTTCCTGCCAGAGGGAAATGACCTGGATGCAAATGAATTCGCAGATTCTCAGAACAAAGGCATCCCAAGTGTGCCCTCTGTGGAAGGTGTGGCCGATTTAAAGACTAACACAGCCATGCAGCAGCCTACAGATAGTCAAGTCATTCTGCGCAAACGAAAGGTAAGATATGTGAAAGTTAGCAAGATCACTGACTAATGTGGATAAATAGCTTAGGGAAGCAACGGGTGCAGTTCACTGTGGGACTTAGTAAATGGGACCTCAGTGTGAAAGGTTTTTGTTCCAATTTTTAAAAAATGAAAAGCAGGGGAAGGTGAGTTCTCCATTAAGGGAAAAGAAAAGAATTTCCCGTTTCAAGGGTTGTCTTATACACCGGTATATACAGTACTTCTATGTTGGAATTCTGGGATGCGAACAGATACATGGGACAATTGGGGTAACAGGAGAAAGCTTTTTCAGGACAGCACATATTGTGGTGTGTGTGTTTGTTTTTTTCTTCCTTTGCTGTTTTGACAGAAGAAAGACGAGTCATTATAAATCCCTTGTGGCAAGATTTCTCCTTGGTCCCCCATTCATGAGGTAGGATTAATTTTGCTTGCAGCTGGACTATAGGATTAAACAGCAATTGTCACTTTTTCTGTGGCTGTGTTGTTAACTCGGTCAAAGGTAGACAGCGCCTGTGGCTGAAACCTTCAGGGCCTCATTTATTAGCAGCTGTGAATGCAGAATACTTGCACACCCTTTTTGCCTGTTGCTAGGAAGTATATGCAGAGAGCAGCAATGCCACTCACACCCTGGGTCTGCAATCTGTAAATAAGGGGTACAGAACCTCTGATCATCCAGATGCCTTTAGACTCCAAGTTTAGCAACAGGCAGCATAGCAGATGGACAATGAAGATGGGCAGGGCGAGCACAGAGGGCAGTCATGGTTGGGCACCTTCTGAAGGCCCACACCCCAAGGAGGAGACCACTGGGAAACCCCTGGAATTCAACCTCCCCCACATGCCTTCAGGGGACCCCTTTTTCCATTGTTGAGGCAGAAACAATGGTGAGATGTGGAAGCAGGATTTGCCTATCAAACAAAGCAAGAGGTAGCAATGATGAGAAAGAGAACTAAAGGTCATAGCAGCTAGTAATGATAGTAGTGGGAAAGTAGACTCACTGATTGAGGGGAAAGGGAGTCTTATCCAAGGGCCGTCCAATACTTCAAGTCAGTTTTGTTGATGAACATTGTAATTTGGGATGTGAGAGAAATTATTTATTATTTTATTATTAAAAACATTTATATCCCATCCTTTCCGATGAACGGCTCAGGACACCTTACAATGATTTAAAAGATTACAATAATTAAAATGGTAGGCATTAATTCAATATAAAACAACACTTCATAAAACTAAGGGAAAGAAAGAAAGAAGGAAAAGAATAGAAAATGCAACTGTGGAAAAAAGATCTTAAAGCATCTAAAAACCTTAATTATTAAAATGATGGTTGAATAAAAGGTCTTTACCTGGCTCCGGAAAGAGTATAAAGTCGGTGCCAGGCAGACTTCTCTAGGGAGCGCATTCCAAACGAACTTGGATTTCGGTGAATCCAGATCAAGGATGTGGGGGGACATTTGTGAACAGGAACAAAATCCACATAGACCTAAATGTAGCCAATTCCATCAGCAAACAGACTGACAGAATAATAAAAGGTATCTGTCAATCTGCAAAACATGGATGGAAGAGATTGAACCGACTCTATTCATCCCTCGTTGTAGTCCAGCATCTGGAGGACTACAGTTTCATCACCTGCTACAAACTATAAGTGAGATCAGCAGCATCTAGGTGATTCATTCCAGGTGATTCAGTCCAAGCAGGGCCCACTGGGCAGAACAGTCTTGGCCCCTCCTCCAAAACAATGCATGATGGCTCAGGCATCTATAATTTCAGGCTGCCCTTCATACCCATGAGGATAGAGAGAAACAATCACTGTGTGATCCAAGCCTTCCATGCAGAAGCCCCAGTATATGCAATGGGATGAAACAACATGTGTGCCCACTCCTTCCATCATGAAAAGATGATCATCAATTGTCCAAAGAACTGTAGTTGCCATCCAAGGAACCACATTGAAGAAAATAGACAAGGAAATGTTGATTTATGGCCATCAATAATATGGGTAAAAATACAGATATGTGAGAGATCAGTTTTGTGCAGAAAATCCATCAGATTAGCTAGTTGCAGCTTCCCAGATTCCATTCCACTGCAGCAGCTCAGAGTCCAAGATCCTGGTAAGGGTACCCAGCGTTTGCGGGTCACACTCCATGAACTGCGCCCCACGTGCTGCCTCCACCTGGAAGTAGCGAGTACAGAAGAAAGTTGGTCACAGGGAATGGCAGCTGGCAGGCCCACTCACACCTTCCCTCTTTTGCATCCTGCAGCATCCTGCTAGGAAAGGTTAGTGGACTTAGGACTGGGCCAAGCATTAGGGGAAACCCAGAGATTCTGGAGGGACAGATTGCAGAAGGATTCATCCCAACCATAGTCAATAATGATGATCATAAGACAAAGGCTATTCTATGGAGGAATGTACCCACACAGGGAAAGGTAAAAAGTTCCAAGGAGGGCTATTCACGACAATGTAGCTCACACTAAAATCATAAAGGATAAAAAGGTTCAACAGAAAAAGCAATGGAAAACTCTCGTTTTATTTCACTAGCTTACTTAATTCAGA
This sequence comes from Varanus komodoensis, assembly GCF_004798865.1. Taxonomy (NCBI): domain Eukaryota; kingdom Metazoa; phylum Chordata; class Lepidosauria; order Squamata; family Varanidae; genus Varanus; species Varanus komodoensis. The sequence goes on along the minus strand of NW_025336598.1, from coordinate 25,392,450 downwards.
TTTATGTATTGTCGTGCCCTTCAGTTTAATTTATTTAGATTACTGTGTGATTTGTACATGGAATTTACGCAAACATGGTCATAAATATTATCCCTGTCCCTTTTGGAAGCTATGGAATGCTATCCCACGGACTTCGGCCATGTTTGGATTGAAGCATGATGGATTCCAAACAATCTGAAAAGAATTTAAAACAAGTGCTGAAGCAAACACAGTCACTTATGGGATGATTCCAGGCCATTACAGTACAGCCTTTATGCAAATTTGAATTTTGACACATTTTTGCAACAGCAGGCAGCTATAAATTTTAGGGGCTGCCAATTTTGTCTAGACTGAAAACCCAAGAACCATACTGCAACTGTTATGCATCAAGTCAGGAAACACATTGGTTTCAGCTGCCTAAAATGGTAATAAATGCAGTTTTACATATGACTTTATAACCACATGCTAGCCTCTCTTTGACTGGCATCAGGGCACTAAAGTAATTGATGTACAGTAGATTCCTCTTGAACTGAACCATAAAAAACTCTTATTTTCCAATATTCTCAAGGATTTTCCATAGACAACCGTGTCAATATGTTCCTAATTTTAAAAGTCTTTTCATACATGCAGTCACATTGAATTAAGAGATTTCTTTCTTTGGGAATAAATTGGTCTGGTAGCAATGGAGAATTCTCAGTGCTTTTAGAAAATAAGCCACTTGCGTGACTTTCATTCACATTCCCACTCACTCTCACCTTGGTTCTTTCTTTTTATAACACCCTGCTATATACTTAGAGAGTTCTTTGGACTGATTTAATTGTAGAAAATAAGTTGAAAATATCAATAAAAGAAATAAATACACACGCTCCTCAAGCCACTTAGTTCCTCGAGCCACTGCTTATGTTGATTCAGTCGCCACTGGTTGGAGGTAAAGCAACAACTATAATCAAGGGACTGGAGCTGGTCTCCTGTGTCTAAAAGCTGCAATAGGTTTTGTGTTGTGGGGGGAGGTGTGTTTTCTTAAAGACAAGTAAGGGGAGACATGATAGAGGTGCACAGAATTGTTCATGGTGTGAAGAAAGTGGAGAGAAAAACCTTTCTTTCTCCAGCTCCCCTACTACTAGGAGTCTTCACACAAAGCTGATTGATGACAGATTAAGATCAAATAAAAGGAAGCACTTCACACTGAGATAAACTCGAATTCACCCATGAGATTTGAGGGCCAGGCAGCATAGCAGATGGACAGTGAAGGTGGGCAGGGACAGCATAGAGGGTAGTCATGACTGGACACCTTCTGAAGACCCACACCCCAAGGAGGAGACCACTGGGAAACCCCTGGAATTCAACCTCCCCTTCACCGCTTCAGCCTTTTGTTCATCTATCTTTGGCACTGGCTGAGGCAAAAACAATAGTGAGATGTAGAAGCAGGATTTGCCTATCAAACAAAACAAGTGGTAGCAATGATGAGAAAGAGAACTAGGGGTGACAGCAGCTAGTAATGATAGTAGCAGGAAAGTAGACTCAATGATGAGAAGAATTCACCCATAAGATGTACTGATGGCCAGCAATTTGGATGGCTTAAAAAGGATTGGGCAAATTCAAGTATCAGCAATAGTATGTCTGGGGAACTTGGGCTGTTGCAGCCATGTCCTGTTTATGGGTGCCCATGGCCAGCTGGTTGGCCACTATGTGAACAGAATGCTGGATTAGATGGACCCTGCGTCTGATCCAGCAGGACTCTTCTTATGTCTCGTTATTCCTCTGTTCATCCTTTGAGCCAGCCAGTTATTGGACCCAGCAGTCCTCAGCTTGGCTAATTTCTGGTTCTTCTTTCCATCCAGCATCCTAATCCATAAGCTACCTACCTCTTAGGTCTGGCCTGAAGAGCTTTTCTCCCTGTGGCATTTATCTTGCAGACATCATTCCCTATTCATGGTTGTTTGTCAGTTCTTTGCACAACATCATGACCTACCAGGTTTTCTCCTGTTTTGCACACAGAGCTTTCAGCAAGTTTTTTTAGACCAGGGAAAATAAGGTATTATTTGGGAAAGAACTGCATTTTCTATTTCTGCTATACTGCACTTCCATCTAGAAGTTATATCATTATAAAACAGGAAATGAAATGCTCTTTGGGGCATGTTTGACTCTCAATTCTGTAGAGAAACCAAAAGCAATATAGCAGATTAACTGCTGTGTCTAGAAATGTCCCATACAAAAAGGATCATGTCAAAGCCATTTTGCTGGCCTCATAGTGGGTTTTTTCAGTAAAATGGTGAAAAACGCCCACCTCTGTCTTATTCCCCTACAGCACGTTGCTTTGAGCAAGGGAGTGCTGCCTTTTGCTAGGGGAAGCTTTGTGTTTCCCCAAAGATCTCCTCCTCCCATCTTCAAAATAAAGCAGGGCTTCTCCCAGAGGACACAAAGCAAGAAGGACACGGCTTCCATCTCTGCCTGAAAGACACCGGTGGAATGCTGAGAGCTTTACAAGTAGGTATTGCTTTGCTCCAGGGAGCTCTTGGTACACCTGCTCTGTGTGAGTGTGTAGCAGAGTTGCACCACAGAGAAGGTAAGACCAGCATGATGCTTCTCTACCCACCAACCACTAACAGACACTCTTCCAAGCTTCACCCCCCAAAATGATTACTGTGCCTGCAAACTGAATCGAGTTCTACCAGGACTGCAAAATATGTAGGGGGACACAGCCAAGGCTTCAGAAAACAAGGTGGTCCTTGACCTTAATGCTGGGATAAAGTGCAATTTCAGTGCAGGCCTACAAACAGGAGAGTGGTTGCAAGGCAAGTTTTCTTCCATTATCCTTACTTGTTCAGTAGGCAGTATATGGACTCTAGGAAATAAAATCTGGGGAGTAGTAAAGCAGGTAGATTTCAGCACAGTTCGTGGCTCTTTGCCATGCTTAATGATTATCCAGAGAGGAATGCATTATATAAAATAAGCAAGAGCTTAGCATATAGTAACATAATTATGCTTCTCTTGGTTCAGAACATGCACGTGCACACAAATGCACACTTATTCACGGTCCTGATATTAAGAACAGGAGATGCCAAATTTCCAAATTGTAAGTACATTACACTTCCGCTAATGCTGCAAGATGCCTGCTGGAGAAGCATTTGAACTCAGCATCATTCCTTCTGAGGCTGAGCTCAGTTCCAGCTTACTGACAACTTTGTAGCCAAAATGGAGCCACTGAGCAACAGAACAGAGGGACATGGTCAGTACCTTGCAGAACTCTTCACCCCTTTTTGTATTTTGCAACACACTTTTTGTTGTGTCGCAACCTGGAATTAAAATGGAATTGGCATTATTACCACTTGCTGTACACAAGATATTCAGCACTAAAATTCAGTGATTTGGAGGTAAGACCAGCATAGGATGGGGGGGGGGGTGTTCCTCTAAGCACCCAAAGGACTCCACGAAAGCTCTGCAAGCTGAAATGTGAAATTTCCAAAGATTATATTAGACTCAGAAGCAAGAGGTTCTGCATGGAGATAGAAACAACCTTGGATTTATATTTTAACCTCGAGTCCCCCTTTCCAGTTCTGTATTTCTTCGCTGCTTCTTGAGCCTTCTTTTCCAGATTTCCGAGATGTACTTCTGCCTTTCCCTCAGCTCTTTGGACTTTCTGTACTACTACATGAAAGGTGCTCCTAGGTATCCATACTATGTAGCAACTATGAGCTGTTGTATTCCAGGCATAATATTCTCTCCCTTTGCTATGGAAGATGGAGAAGATGTAGTCCTTTCATGCCATGCCATTCTTACTTTTCAAAGTGTGAGGTCCTTCACTGTACCTCCTCCCAGTTCCTTCATTAGGTGTCATATGGGTTCTGCCCAATTCTTAAATAGGCATTTCCTCTATTAAACCAACCTTTTCCCTTTGCTATTAATGTCCCATAGCTAAATTGGAATTTCTCCATCTCTGCCTTTGCCCACATTTGTGAAGCCCTGCCCTTATTTCCACCATACCTGCCAACTGCTCTCTCTCTCTCTCTCCCCCCCCTTTCCCTTCTGCTTTAACTGAATGGCTCACAGAATATCATAGGAGTGTGATGAAGCATATGGAAAGGACATTAGAACATACTACTATTCATCAATGTTAGGTGTTCCATGTCTAAAGCCATGAATGCTATATGTTCAGCAGGATTCCTTAATCATGAACTGCAGTAGTGAATGAAAGAATAATGAATAGAAGTCACTGGGCTTTTGCACTGTTTGGGGAGATTCCTCTCTTCAGGCACAACCACTGCTTTCATCCTCTCTGTATCATCCGATTTAGGTGGTGTGGCATTCTGGATGCTATAAAGGCACCAACATTTCTTGAGCCAGACCTGCATCTTGTGGGAGAAATGTACATGCAGGCTTGGTCCTTAAATGCTCATTCTAGAAAATATGCACTGAAAAGTATTTCTACATACTTTTTCACAGCTTTCCATTGATAGTCTTGCTACATTTACAAGAGCTGTTTTTTGTTTCGTTTCATACCATTCAGCTCTCAGATATACAGTTTTCTGGTTTAGCATGGAAAATAGAGAGATTAGCACCTGAATGAATATTCCACTGATGCAAGACTTTAAAATGCCACCATTAAAGTGAGAATATACGTTTCAAAATTCCAAAATGCTGTACTCTGAACACCAAATCTGGTCGTTCTGTATTCAGATTCACAGCACCAGATTCTGCTGATTTTCAGTAGTTTCCTAATGCTGCTTTTGTTGAGTTTTTTTCAGGTTACATGAACAAGCCCAACTGTATCTCTTCTTAATTCTTCATGCTTAAGGTATAAGGAAAAATAATCTGCTCTAAGAACAATGCTAGAGTTTGTTTGTCTGGAATAAAATCAAGATTCCAAAGGTGAAAGGACAACTGGTTTCGGCTCTCTCAACTATTTCCTGGGAAAGTTAAAAATAAGTTTTGCTGGCGGGGGAGGAATTGGCATTTGTCATTTGAGAAAATTGCTTTATTCCAGGCGCGGCCACATGTAGCTGCAATTTCTTTGCCATGTGTATGGATTTTACAGTGTTTCCATCTTAAGAGCACAACTGAAATGGGAAGAGATTTTCATGCTTAAACTTTCCAGAAGATACCACTTCAAATCTATAATAGTTTAAAGGTTCTGTGCATTTGCTTGCAATCTCCAAGAGGGAAACACCAACAGTTTTTTGTCTGACTCTAAAACTCAGGAAGTAGCCGTCAGTGATGTCATTGCCAAGGCAGGGTCCTTTGGGAATTTGATTCAGAGCTCTCAGGAGTAATACCAGATAGAAAATGTGTATCTTTTCCATTCATTACAATGATGTTCTCTTGTAGCCATCACGAATACTGTATTACCTTTTGAGAAACTGTTTTACTCAATCTTTGAAGGCCAATAGGCTTTACTAAGTTTTGCAGCTGTATAACTTGCCTTTTCTGGCAAATAAATGAAGAAAGCAAAATCAAATAGGCCCCAGATGGAAGGGCTTTTTTAACATTACCCAAGTGTTGTAGAAGTACTCAGAGTGACATCAGCTACAAACATAGTAAAAAGGTTGTCAGCTATGGTTGTATGGTGAAAACCACTCATGCAGATTCTTACCTTGCAGTTGTCACCTAGCCAGAATCAGAGTTACCTCTGATAGGTACAATCTTATGTGGCTGGCCCCATCCATAAACTAGCAGGAGATTAAATTTCACATCAGTATAATTAGATTTGATACTTAATGTTGCCCATGTAATATTGAAAAAGAACCTCAGTTCTTTCTGAGAATGAAGAAGAGTCATCAAAATTTCTGTGTTTCCATGCATGTCTTTCCAAATACAGTCTGAAAATCACAAGAGGATACAAGTCATGCAGCTCCATTTGGGAATCTTTATATTGAAGGGTTTTTCTCCCCTAAACCAGAAAGGAAGTTCAGTTAGTGGGCAGTATTTAGAAATGTAATTAATAAATACACAAATAAATAATAAATAAGAATTGGGGTATGGCAGGAGAGGGTCCTAGCATACTTGAAATGAAGTGGAGGTTGAATGGGTCAATTGTCCATTTAGCTCCATCCTATTTCAAAACCATGTGGTAGTAGAAAGAGATCCTACCCTGCTGTCATAGACTCATATATGAGGAAGAAGGCTTGGGCAGCTTTGTCAATTCCATTATGCTAATTGTGTAGTATATTGCTGTGGGTTAGGCTTTTATTTATTCTAGAATAAGTGTGTATAGTCCCCAATTCAGATTGTGACCACCATGCAATGGGAGAAGAGGATTAAATATCCCTCTGTCCCCTCCGTCCCCCCACAAAAAAATTCACCCCACCCCACCATGGGCTGGTTGAAAAGGGAGGAAGTCATCTATGGATATCTCATTTCCCCCTTTTTTCAATCCTCCTCATGGGGAAATTTCAAGAAAAACTTGGAAATAGTTAATCTCCCACCGCCACTAGTTTTGCATGGTGATCCAAATTCAAATTAGGGCCATGCCTTTTATACTAGCATAAATTATAAGTTAACCTTCAGTAACATGCCATGTTATTGTAATAGAGTATACTGTGAATCATTCTAGCCATCTGGCTAGTGAAAACAGTATACAAAAACTCTAATAAAATAAATTTAAAAAAACAAATAGCAGTTTAATGTATCATTTGGCTCTCTTTTTGTTTGCTGTTCTTCATTTTTATTTTGCTTGGGCCTTCTTGTTTGTTGATGGCACCAAATTATTTGGGGTGGATGGAACAAAAGTAAATTGCAAAGAATATCAAGAAGTCTCCCCCCCCCACACACACACACACACACAAACATACACACACAACCTGGACAAATGCGCAATTAAATGGAAAATGCACTTCATGGTAAGCAAGAACAGAGTGAAGAACACTGGGTTGAAAGTCCAAACTTCTCACTAGGATTAGAGCTGGAAGTAAATGGCCTATATATGTCTAAGTGTATTATACATATAATGGGGCTGTGGTGGTTTACTCAATAAAAATGCCACCCATTGTGTGGCTGCTCTGAAAAAAGCAGCAGTGGTGGCCACAACTAGAAAAGAAGCCACAAGCAAATCGCCTGTATCAGACTGCCATTATAAAACTCTATGGTGCAACCATACCTCAAATTCTGTATATTTTCACCATACCCCAAAAAGTATATTATACAGTTACAATAATAGTTTCAGTACACATGTTTGTGGGCCCCTTTCACTCCTATTTTTTCCATCCATTTTTGCAGAGGATTTTAGAGTAAGAAAACTGAACTATTAAGTTTCAAACCAGAACAAAAGCCTCATGAAAAGTCATAAATCAACTATACTACAACAATGTGACACTGCCATGTTGTGGTTGCTTAACAGACTATATAGAAAGGCAAAGAAATATAAGCCACAGGGTTAAAAACCCATGTAAAGGAAGCACTTTCCTTCCCCAATGAAAATGGAAGACACCTCAGTAAAACTGCAGAATAATCTCTTTTGTAGAGTTATCATAGATGCAGAAAATAAAGTGCTGGAATAAGTTGGAATAGGTCCTTATGAGAAAAAGCTGTAAAATCTAGGACTGTTGAATTTAGAAAAGTGAATATAGGGAGGCATGTCAGAAGTGTACAAATATATGCCTGGTGTGGGGAAAGTGAGTAGGGAGAATACTAGAATACTCATTTCATAAACCCAGGATCATTGCATGAAGCTGAGATATGGCAGATTCAGGAAGGAAGGAAGGAAGGAAGGAAGGAAGGAAGGAAGGAAGGAAGGAAGGAAGGAAGGAAAATTGCTTCATGCAATGCAGAGTTAAATTACGGAATTTGCCACTACGAGACATAATGATGGCCACCAACTTAGATAGCTTTAAAAGAGGGTTAGCCAAATTCATGGAGCATAAGGCTGCTCCATGGAGCATTGATGGCTACTAAACTCGATGATTCTATCAACAGTGAGCCGCTATATGGGAAACATGAGTGGCAGAGGACTATTGCATCTTGTCTTCTTGTGTGCTTCACACAGGCAGCTGGTTAACCACTGAATGAACAGGATGCTCAAGTCTTTCTTAAGTCTTTGGTCTGGTTAAGCATGACACTTCTTATGGTTCCACATTCTCACTTCCAGCTGTCACCCTCCTAATTCTGTTTCCATTGGATAATTAGCTGTTTGAGAAAGCCATTGACCATGGCAGGTTGCATTTGCTTTGATGTGTCATGAATTTTGCAAACCTCTCCAAGAAGAACAACAGCCTTTGTTCGGGATGAAAGCAAAAGAAACATTTTGTTTCACCAACTGTAGATTCCTTTCACCATTCTATTACTTGTGCAATGATTCCTGTCAACCCATGATAATACTGAAATTTGCTTTTCATACTATTGAAGCATTAGTGTTACCATTTTGCCAAATATGTCCTGAGTCCTGTATGCATATGGATTGTCTAGGTGGTAGCATTTTAAATCATTCCTGGCCACCTGAATTTCAGTTGTTTTGAAACAGTACCATTTCACATGTTCAAAAGCGACCTATGTAGCAAATATCCATGCATTTGTTCTAGTGAGGCAGGTGCTATAGGAAGTTTTGACATGTGTAGATTATCTGGCACATTTGTTTAGAAATATCTGGTGTGGAAAACATGTCCAGTGAATGGAGTCAGGTGAGGGTGACAAGTCGTCACTTGTAATGGGGCTCTTTTTAGTTCAGAAACTCGGTTAGATCAAATGAACATCAGGTTTGATCTCCCAGAAGGAGAAAAAAGGGCCTTCTGTTTTCAAAATGCATTCAAGAAGTATTCTTGAGGAAGATAGAACCTCCTGTCTTAAACAATAACAAGCTGGTCAAGAAATAAGTCCTCAATTGAACAGAATTTTTTTTTATCTGGTGGAATGAAGACATGAATAAAGTCAGACATGCTGTTGGCCAGCATCCCATCAAAGTGCATCTGCACTTTATTTATAGGTGGTTATTTACTTGATTGACTTTTTGAACTTTATTCATGTGCTTTTTCTCATTCTTTCATGCTTATTTTGTAGTATCATAGCTGCATGTACAACCTGATCCCCCTTTTCATGTGTCTTAATGCCACACTTGATTTTGTGGGGGTTTTATACATGCATTACACATTTCATGGAGTTAAAAGATAGCTGTTACCTGGTAGGCATCACTCCTGTGGTAAGACTTGAATCATAGTCTTGGTGTTTCTCTGAGTAGAGATGTTTAAGGTTCACAGAAGAACGCGGCAATGGTAGAAGATCAATGCACTTTCCCCTAAGCATCAAAACAATGACCAGATGTCATGTAACAGCCTTGCATCACCATAACATCTACCAGGAATACTCTGCTTTTGGCAAACAACAGCTTCTAGAGATGAGTGGATCTGCCTAGTCCATCTCCATGGGCTTCCATATTTTTCACAAAGTCTGCTCTATGCTCAGCCCAAGCAAAACCATTTTTAATGGCATTTTTGTGGACATTTTTCAATTGTGCACATTTTATACATACTCATCTATTGAGCAAATTATGTGTGTGCTTTTGCATTTTTTTATATTTATATCCCACCTTTTTTCATTTCAAGGAACTCAAGAAGAATTACATAATTTTCCTCCTCCACATAATCTTATCATCTCAACAACAGCGCAGTGAGATAGGTTGGGCTAAAAGTCTGTGACTGGCCCAAAGTCACCCAGCTAGCTCCACAATTAATGGAGGCTAGAACCCAGATCACCTAGTCCCAGTTGCACAGTCTTAACCACTGCACCACACTGGTGTTCACATTCATCTTTGTATGCTTTTTGAATGAATGCATTTATCAGAAGTGTTTTTCCCATTCCATGGAATGCATCACAAGGCTAGAAATATAAAGCTTTCTAAGCACAAAACGGGTCCAGCTGGCATCCATCTTTAGGTGGTGTGGCTTGGAGAAATCTGCAAAAAATTCAGATAGAGACAATTACTCATACATCCTCAGTAACCTCTCCTTTGACACTGCTCAGACCTAAGTTGTATAAAGGTCAGTTTATTCATTAGATATTTTACAATGAATGATTCCCACGTTGGTGTCATCACAGAGTGGCATCCTGTGTGGAAATGCAGGAAAGATGCAATGCGTCAAAGTATTCCAGAGAGTATAAATGCAGTTATCATATGCATTAATGTGTCATGACTTTAACTGCATGTGTCCTGTATAAGCTGGAGTAACATGATATGTTACTTAAAGATTTGAGACAGTCTAAGAAACTTTCAGTTGCTTGGTTGATTTGACCAAGCATGACAATTCTGAATGTTAAGGAGGACTCATTTGTGTTTGCTTCAGGATACAACTTGGGCCTTAAATAGATGTTTTGAAAGACATGGAGTACCAACTGCTTCACCTCACTTCTTCCTTAATTATCATTATCATTTCATTTTATTTATATACTGTGCAGTAGCCGCAGCTCTCTGGGGAGTTTACAACAGCACATTTAAAAAAAAAAGATAAAAACATTATAAAAATTCCAAAAAAAATTAAAAGTCAAAATTAAAAAGCTACAATAGCTAATACAAATTAAGTCACAAGGCCTGTTAGGCAGATAAAATAATGCCCCAGTATACTATTAAAACTAATTAAATACCTGTAATAGAGACAGGTATTAGCATGACACTGAAAAGATAGCAGAGTTGGTGCCAAGTGACCTCAAAGAGAAGCTTGTTCCTTGTAACTGCAAGCGGAAGAACAATGTTGGACGCAATGTTTTGCATTTTGCCTCCAGTCATTGGCTGTCAACTATGACATCCAGCAGTGTGTAGCACTATGGTGATATGTCATGAATTCTGAAGAAGAAGGAGCTGAGACACACTGCAAAACAGCAGATCCATGTCTAGGAAAGACCCTTAACAAAGGCTCTAGATCTAGCATCTCTTCTGAATGCTGAAGCATCCCTAAGAGAGAAGGCCACCTTAATGCATTTACAGACCAAATCTACCTCATTGCTCTATTAACTAGAAATGGGCCATCCATCTGGGATCAGAAGAAAAGGCTTCCCAGGCAGAAGGTAAAACTTCTTGACTGGTTTGAGCAATGGGAATTGTCTGGGTTGGTCCCACCATTAGGTAGAGTGAGGCAGCCCTCCAGGCAAAAGATGGCAAGTAATGTGGGGCATACAAAGCCATGCATTGCCTGCCCTGACCCCAAAATTAGCCTGCTGTCCAGTTGCCAGTGATGATGTCAGGTACAACTCCTTGTCTGGTTGGCTTCCAAGGGAGGTGGTTGAGGCTCCATCAGGGAGGGTGTTCAAGGAAAGATTGAACAACCATATGTTAGGGAGTACATGAGTGAAGTTGGCTGGAGTCAGGGGTCAGACTAAATGGCCCAGGAGACCCCGTATTACTTGGTTTGTTCCTATATTGTTTCTGCATTTCTGTGCATGGAATTTAAGAAACTTGCCATCTTGTCCTTCACTTCAGGCAGAAAAATTTCTGGGGCTAGTTCTTAACTAGCCATACATTTTAATTTAAAAAGGAGTTAAGCCAAGATAAAATTACTAGTTAGCTGATGGCAACGAGCTAGTGGAGAAAAATGGCAAACCCCTGGCTTGGGTCCAGTCCCACAGTGCAATCCTATGAATGTGTACTCCAAAGTAAGTTTTGTCGTCTTCAGTTAAGTGGATGTAGGATTTCAGCCTCAGTCACGCTTGAAGTAGACTTGGTGAAATCAATGGGATTTAAGTTATTCATAGACCATAATTCTTGGGGCATTGGTTTCAAAGCATAATTTCCTCTAAGCACAATTAAGTCTGGATCCAACCTACATTGTGCACCTATTTTCTGACGATCCTTATGTGGCCCTACCCCAAATTATGCAAACATATTGTATTATTTGTTTCCCATGATCTGGCTCCTGCTGAGTTTCTTGCATATGTTCACAGCGTCTTTTTATAAATAGAAAAAGGGTTCTGAGTCCATGGGAAAATCACTAGTAGCATTTCTGAGAGAATTTTATAAAGCTGGGGGAGTGGGAAGAGGAAGAAGTTTAAATTTCACTTGAATAAACTGTTCTTTAGTTTCAGGGGCTCCTGTGACTAGACTGTCTCAACTAAATTACATTACATTGGAATTTGCTAAGCAGAAAGCTAATCCGTGGGCCTTGAAGGAAAACTCAAAAGATCCAGTAATTAGCTCTCAAAGGACTCAGCTGGTTGTTTTACAGCTGTGAAGAAAACACAGAAGAGAATGTATTTATTGACCTAACTATCTGATAAATCAGGAAGAGAGCAGAGCCTTGGAATCTTTTTGAATAGACCACCGCCTGATCCAGATGCGGTCAACACCCCCACGCATCTTCCTGTCCCAGAACGTGGGGGAAAGCCTGGTAAACAGAAAGCTGCACAGGACTTCATTGTCTCTGGGGAGGGTGTGTGGAAGTGGGTGGCTTTTAATGGAGCAGGCCTTTCATTAGCAGCACTACAGGGTAGTACAACAGCAGAAAGCATCGAATGAGTTCATATATTTAGCCTGTGGATGTAACTTTAGGAAGTAGCAGGGAATATAAAATCCAAAGGGATGGGCAACCTGCAATTCTCTTATACCTCACCATTGGCTATGCTGGCTGGAGCTGATGGGGCAGGTGCTCCAGCAATGCCTGGGGCATCACAGATTACCCACCCAGTGGGGCACCATTCTTATGCCTACCGTCACATGCAGATCTTGTTCACATGGTGCATGGACATAATGACATCAGGGTCAGACTTCCATCTTAATGCCTGGAAATGGGGGACAGGACCAGAAGGTGAGATCCCATTATAACTCTCCTCTTCCGCTATTTATATACTGTGAACAGGGTATCTGTGCTGGGAAAATATTGTTCCATTCTGTATCTTTGTGTAAGTTTTCTCCAACCTTGTACCCTCCTGACTTGTTAACTACAGCTCCCATAATCCCCAGCTCACTGACTGGCAAACGTTTTGCTGTTGCCACTTGGCCACCAAACTAAAAGATGAGAAAGTCACTCCCACACAGAGTGTCACACCATGGTCACCAGCAGCTTCACTTCGCAAATTGTCTTTCTAGCCACCCCTACAAGGGCAGGGCTCTTCTGGGGTTTCTGTTCTTGGAGTATTTTCAGCACCTCACCAATCCAAGACAATTACAATGCAGTGTAGAGAAAATGTGATTTCAATGTGATTTTGAAAAAGCCCTTTGTTTTTTCACCTTTGAGGATATGTGCAACAGATGCAATTTTGGTCACATGCCCACCCACACAATCAGCCACATCCCCAGTTAGAATTTTCTACAAGCACTTCCACTTGGGGAAATGGAATGGCAGAGATGCCACGGCCAAACAGGAGAGTTGGTCCCCTACAGGAGAGCCAGTGTGCTGTGCTCAAATCCACCATGAACCCACAAAGACACTAGTCCAGGGGTGGCCAAACTGAGCCAGGGAAGCTGCATGAGGCTTTTTGAGTTTGTTTTGTTGCTTGCCACTTCCCACTTTAGGTGGCCATGGGCACCCCTGGGCATTCACTTCCCACTCGCCGCCCACCACTGCCACCGGTGGGTGCCCATTTCTCACTGGCCACCTGTTGTCACTGCCCACGTACACCTGCTTGCAGCTCTCAAACATCTGGCATTTACCATATGTGGGTCCTTTGCTGAGCAGTCCAATCACTAGTCTAAGGTTAGTATCTTAGGCTCATCAGTATGTGCCAGCCTAAACAATCTTGCAAGGACAGAATAGAGCTCTTGGCAATAATTAAGACTGTATTCTTTTTGGTTCTCTCTCCCCTTGATCCTTCCCCCCCCCCCACCCCCACAATGTGGGTATGGGATGTTTGGGAAAAATAGTGACTGGGGGACAGGGAAAGTTAATCTTTCCCTTGAGGAGTGCAGTGGTCCCAATTCATATTCAGACTGCTTCACAAGCCTGCTGAACCTATTCGACAGGCAGCTACATGGGGACATGACTGCATGGATCTCTGTGAATACAGTGAGCATCATTAATGTCCCTCCTCCACCACTTACAACTTCCTCAGAAACCCTGGTCTGCAGCCAGAATTAGTTCATGCAGATCTCTTTAGCAGCTAGCCTAGTGATGCCCCCGAAATATGACTCCATTACCAAAGGATGAAAGTCTTGTTTTTCTCCTTCAGCCTGAATTACCCATTGTCTTTTAAACTCAGGAAAACATATGAATATCTGAGTTATTTTTGTTATAGGTACTCTCCAGCTGCCTAGTTTTTCCCCTTGTTTCAGTGGTTCCTTCTGAAGACAGGACAATATAATTGAGATAACAGCTTTGCCAAGTTTGAATAATGTCTGGTTACTCTTTTAGCCATATCCAGTCTGAAGTCTCACACTGTATGAGATGCTACCATTCCTTTGGTTTTGATTGCTTCTTTGTGGTGACAACCAGGTGTTTTAAACTCCTACTGTGTAGTCTTAGCAATTTTATGGCAGGCATTTCCTCATTTTTGTCTCTATTTTTATTTATTACCTAAACTGGAAAGCTAAGGTGTCTTGTGCCTCACAGCTGTTAACATATTCCCTTGTTGATGCATTAACAGCATATTTTTAACTTTTTTCATCTGTGTGTTTTGCTTCTATTTCAGTGCATCTGTGTTTTTGTTAAGGCTTGAAACTATCTATTTTAATTGATTCCACCCTAAGCTAATTCCAGAAGCATAATTTGCTTTGTTAAACTGTGATAAACACCCTAATTAAGGGGGAAACTAAGGAAATACTACTTGTTTATTTTAACTGTACTGGGCAATTTCTGACTTTGGGCTTCATTGGACAAGAACACACTCCCAGAGAATTCATGGAGGAGGCGTGGCCTAATTTTGTTACCTGAATTATACATAATTCTTTTAAATTCTGGAAGGAATGGCTCTGAACCTGGGGATAACTAAGTTGGCTTACTTCTGATGGATTCTCTCCCCTATTCTCAAGCCCTTCTCCTGGCATCACCCCTTCCTCTGCTCCATCACCAGTCTTCCCTTTGCATGCCCCTGCCGCCATGCATTCTCAAAGGATGAACTATCTCAGCTAAGGCTCATTCCAAGGAACCTTAAGCTGAACTTTATTCAGGGTAGTTTGGGGATTGTCCCTGCTCTTTTTGCCTTTGGCCTTTTGCCTTCAGCCCTAGCTACCACAGGAATGCAATCCCCAAAGTTTCTCCAAATGTGACTTCAACCTTCGGTTTGGACACCCTTACTTTTACATTTGGATGAACCTGAGGATTCTTCTGCTGGTGGTTGAAATTCTGAAAACAAGATGGTGACTCCCATACATTCTGTCTTGCGGCAGTCTGTCAGCATAGGAGCAGTTTTACAAACTGATTAGGGATATGTCTCTGTTCTTGGAGAGATAAAAATAAGGGTCTGTGTCCATCGTACTATCACATCCCTTTCTTTAGGTTGTGCTCAGCATTTAAATTAAGATTGTCCTTTTCACACATACTGTACAGCTTAGGTCATATAACAGTGATGGAGAACCTTTTAGAGACCGAGTGCCTAAACTGCAACCCAAAACCCACTTATTTATCGCAAAGTGCCAACACTGCAATAAAACCTGAACACTGAGGTTTTAGTTTAGAAAAAACAACTCACACACAGTCCCAGCAAATATACAGTCTATATACAGCTCATGACGTTTTCGCCTGGCACCACTACTCCTTTCCAAGCATGGGGATGGCCCCTATGTGTGCTGTTATCTGATGCTCGGCTCCTTGGGCAATGCTGGGGCAACTTGTGGTTTCTGTGTGTCCACTGTGGCACATGTGCCATAGGTTCGCCACAACTGTCATATAAGTAATGTCAATGGAAATAACATATGATTTTCAGAAAAAGATCTAAGGTTTTCTCTGAGTTGGGCAAAGTGTTCATGCTTTTGAAGCATAGATATATACCTTGCTAAATTAAGCTTAATCATTTAAAAACAGGCTTGAATAAGAATCCCAGAAAAGGGAATGTTTTATAATTTTTCTAAATTCCAGACTTCAACAAAGCCCCATTCAGCCTTCTAGTTTTCATGAATAGCACTGTGTTTTTAAGCTGTGGCATCTGATAAAAGGCAGATGATATATTTTACTGTCTGCAGGAAGCAGAAAATTAGGACTCGGCCAAGTGATCTCTCCTTTTATTTTTTGGGTCAAAAGTAAAGCTTTGGGAGAGGGCAAAATATTTTCAGAAATTGTAAAAAGTTCACTTCTTTTATTCTGTTCATTGACATTGGTTCTCGTGCTGTTATCTTCAGCACAATTTTTAAATGATTTCCCTTGTTAATGTAACTTCTTGATTTGAAGAAGCTAGAGATGTGTGAGGAATGCAATGGGGGATTGAACATCCAACAGATGTTCACAATTTGATTCATTTGCTGATACAAGTTGAGCCAGTTCACAGACTTCCATCTGCAAGAGGGAATGAAATTTGCACATTAAAAAAATAAAGCTAAGCAAATTCTCAAAAATTGTATAGTGTGCACAAATCAGAAGCCAAAAACTATGCAGTTCTAGCATAATTTGCACAATTCATGCTAGAACCATGTACAAGGGGTCTTCAAAAAGTTTATGTACTTTTATATTTTCTATTTTATAAATGTATTTTATTTATTTTTTGCTGGTGGCATTAAAAAGTCGATATGACGCTGGGAGAAATGCACCACAAAGGAAGGTGAGTATGTAGAAAAGTGATGTAATTTGTTTTTTCAAATTAATAAATAGAGTTTTAAAAAGTGTGAAAACTTTTTGAAGAACCCTTATAGTTGTCAGATTATGGCTTTCACAAAGCATGTTCAAATGACTCCATTCTTGGCTTTTGATTTGTACAAATCATGCAAATCTCCTTTATTTAAGGTGCAAGTTGCCTCTCTTAGAGACAGAGGTCTGGAGCAAGGGAGCCTAACTACTAAAAGTAGGCAGGAAATGGATCAAGATAAAACAATCTGGTTTTCCAAGCATTAGCACATTCCTAATTACATAATATCCAGTGAACAAGATAATGTCAGAATAATGTCCAACCAGTTGAAGCCATGTGAGTAAAAACCAGAGGAGGACAAGCAAAAAGTCAATAGAAATTTGGAGCAACATTTCCTGAATCAATCACTCTGCTGATTCTGACCAACTGATAACTAC
Source organism: Varanus komodoensis (assembly GCF_004798865.1). Classification (NCBI taxonomy): domain Eukaryota; kingdom Metazoa; phylum Chordata; class Lepidosauria; order Squamata; family Varanidae; genus Varanus; species Varanus komodoensis. The sequence goes on along the minus strand of NW_025336598.1, from coordinate 25,375,414 downwards.
ACTGTTAATAGATGACATCACAATTCTGTATAGTGAATGATGTTTAACTGTGTGCTGGTGTAACTGAGGGAAAAAAGCCAATTCTGGATAAGGATGATGCTTCCTAGACAGGGATTTTTGTCCTCTTTGAGGTCAATGGCATTCAAACCTAAATAATCTCTGTGTGTGTGTGTGTAGTTCTTCAACACCACCAGAAACTTTTGCAAAAATCTTGTCCAATTTATTGAAGCCTATATAAAATGCATTTTTCTGGATTATTTTTTAATCAAACTCCAATAATGACAGTTACAGAGAGGCTAACACCTCCCTAGGCAGTTGGTTCCATTGTCTGACCACTCAGACCATTAGGAAGTTCAAATAAAATCTGCATTCCTGTTACTTAAGCCCATTATTTTATGTCTCATATTCTTGTGTGATGGACATCACATTGTATCCCTTTTCAATGTCCCTTTAGATACATGAAAAGTGCTCTCCTTTCCATCTCAAGACTAAACATGCCTGCTTCCCTCAATCTTTCTTCATCAGAAAAATTAGTTTCTGTTCCTCTGATCATCTTCATTGGCTTTGTCTGAAGTTGTTCCAATTTATTCCAGTCCTTTTGTACTGCCCATACCAAGACTCAGTATTTGAACTAGGTCTGACCAATGCAAAGCATCTTCCCGCAAGAATAGGTAGGATTATACTAACCACATATTTTTTATTTATTTACTACATGTCTTTATCACCCAACATCTGAAGATCTCTGGTCTGTTTACAACAAATAAAACCATAAAGTACCATACAACAAGATAAACATTTCAAATGGCAGTATAAGATTGAAACATAAAAATCAAAATAAAACCTAGTTGTAGCTTCCATGCCTAGTCACAAACACTGACCCCACCTTCCCACTTCCAAGACTCTGTGCCTTGGAGAGATAGTATTGGACATCAGATGCTAGGTGTCCATCATGTCTTTTTCTTTGCAGACTTTCCTCATGCTTCCCAGTTGAAAGTGCACATTCTCAGCCCACATTTAGAGAACACACACCGTCATCACACCCTTGTCATGCCTGATAGAGACAGAGGGAGAAAAGGTTAATTAAGTCAATGATGTATCTGGAACACTTTACTGCAACACTGGAAGCAGCTCTTCCAGTTAGTTCTTTTCCCCAACTTCTTGGACCCATGGGTTTCTGGAAAAGAGGCAGAAATAGAATGGGAAAGAACCTCGGAACATCTGATTCAGTTTAGCAGTGTGGGAAAAATTCCTGACAAACCAGGAACTAAGGAGAGCAGCATTGCTGACAGCACCTTCCTGCCTACAAGTGCTGCACTACCTATCAGTAAATTAAGCCAATGTTTTCTGCACTGAAAAAAGCCCTGAGATTCCAAAACCAGGTCCAGTTTTTAATTCAAAACACAAGGCCCATTTCTACACATGCTGCAACTGAAAATTGTTGTGAAAGAGACTTGTGCCCGAGAACGTTTGATGTCTGACACAAAAATAGTATTATCCAAATAGTATTATCACTGATAGTAAAATGCAGTTGAACAAAATACTTGACTGAGGGGCAGGGCCATGCTGAGGGGAGTTTGTTTGCTTGTTCCCCTTTACTGTTAACCCAAATTTAACATTTAATCTAGGCTGCCTCACCCCAGAAGGCAGATATGGGATAGAGATTTTATTTGTTTAAATACATCATGGTTTAAGCAAAGGACTTCAATGCATCCCTGAGAGAAGTTTGGATGAGAACATTGGGGATGGGGTTCCAATTCTCCCACCCACCACATCCCTTTTTAATTTTAAAGTTGGCTCTTGAGACTTGACTCAAAAATTTCTTGCAATGACTTGAGAATCCCCCTGAATTTGAAAGTAAAGACTTGAGACTTGACTCAAGACTTTGAGTAACAGACTTGAACACATCACTTGTGGATAGGTGGTAATTTACATAGAACTCAGTGGGATTCAATTCTGAGTTAACCTGAAGGCAACATTTCTACAACTTGGTTCACAGTCTGGTTAAATACTAATCGTGTCAATGGAATTGAAGCAGCTTGAGTAGGAACAGGATAGTGGTCTGTTTGTGGATTTTTAATCAATTCACAGGCTTAGATATATGGTAAAGCCATTTTGTACTAATAATGACGACAGATCAAGGATCTTTACCGGACTGCCTTAGAAACATATGGAAAGGTATTTGAAACAATTAGCAGCTGCAAACCTCAGGCCAGAAAAAGTGAGGCCATAAAAGTTAAGGGAGAGCAGGAAACTTAAAGCTGAAGCGGTTCAATATTTATGCTTTTTTATGAACCAGATGGCACAATAACTGGAATAGTTGCAGCCAATTCATCATATGACAAGTTTTGCAAGGTCAACCAAGGATTACCAAAGTCTGTTGCCTCACATGGTATTTTGGAGCATTCATTTATGCTCATTGTTCCTTTTCTTCTGTGTCCATTGCACTATTTGAATAACCTGGAGTCCTTTCTAGTAAAGTAACTGAAGGGCCAGTTGCCCACACATTCATACATACATTCAGTCACAGGACTGAGCACAACTTAGAATCTTCCTTGGGAGATCTTCAAGACCATTTCAGAGAATGAAGGGCATTGAATGTCCTTCAATCCATGAAGGTTTCTCAAAAACAATCCATGCAGTACTTGCCCAGAGACTTCAGAAGTGTGTGTCTGTGCATGTGGAAAGGGAGCAGGAAGAGGTTTCAGGGGACCCAATATTCAAATAGGAACTAAATCCAAAGGGGATCCCAAACTATAAAGGGGCAAATGTCACGAGCATTATAGAATGATAAACCTTGATGCTCACCAATCAAAGTTTGGCAGGAGCTGCTGGAACAAGGTGGATATTCCCCCTATGGATACTTACTGAACTGCAGGTGAAAACCATCTTGGTAAAGGATCTTCCAGACTGGCTGTACCTGCTCACTCAAGCTGACTTCCAGATTCCTTTGTATCAATGAAACCCTCTTAGACACAAAGTTTACTTGAGCTGCAAATCTGTAGCTTACATTTCTGGTCTTGTTCTTAACTCCAGATCCTTAGCCCTAGCTTCCAGTTCCTGACTTTCTCTAAACTACTGCCCATGGCCCAGCCAGGTCATGAATCAGTCTCATCTCTTCACACACAGCTTTAGCTCTGAATCTTCCCTGCCTGTTTTCACATTACAATCTGGCTTTGCATAGCAGAGCTCCAGTGCAGAGCACAGCAAGCAAGCCAGAGCAGTCAGTTGCTCAGTCCTAGAAAGCAGGCTACATCTCTCTTTCTTTAGCAATCAGCCTTGACTACAACAGTAACACTTTTTCACTCTTGTCCCTGAGTGGAGGCTCAGTCACCCAAGATTCTAGTCTGCCCACATCTTTTCAATAGTCTCCACACTGCAGCTGACAATGTTATCTTGATAACCTCAGATTTACTCCCTAAATCTGCCAATGTACCAGCTCAGATCTAGCTGAGAGAGAGGTGCATATCTATTTAGTGGCTTAGGATCTGTCTCCTTAAGATAGCTGACATTCTTTGCATCTTAGAATTCTGCAAGTCCTCAGTAGGAAAAGTTGGGAGGAAGTCAATCTGATAATGGTAAATCTCTCACTCACTCCCTTCTATTATATTACCTCTTGGGATCTTGCACAACTCTTTTTATCTGGGTTTCAGAATTTATTATCTTGGGACAAGCTTCTGCACTGTCCTTGACTCAATTCTGCACATTTCTACTATTCATTTACCACTGAGGTCCAGATTGCACAAAATTGTAAGCCGTCCCGAGATGCCGAGGAATGTGGGGACAGAATATAAAAGTTTTAAATAAATAATAAATAAATAAAAGGTCAGTCATCTGTAGTTCCCCTTTGGGGCTTCTTTAAGAGATGGGCTGGAATGTACAACCAACGCTAGATTAGGAGTGAAGAGATATAGCCGACTGTAGCTGACAAACGGGAGGTTAGCTGAGCTGTCAAGTGTTTGTTAGCATGCAACTTCTTCCAATCTAGCTTGAATTCAAGAACAACACTAATCCTACTTCCCATGTAGAAAACAGATGAGAAGATATATGGAAGGATAGCAGTCAGAGAATAACTATTGAAGGTGCAGAAGAGCCAAATGGATCTGGTGTCTCAGCAGAGCTGATGGAACAGACCCAACTGCTTATTTCTCCTTCTGCTGCAACCAAATGAAAACTAATGTTATGCACAGTTTGAGGATTAGATCATAATGTGCAGCAAGTTGCTGGCTTCAAGAAACATAATATTCCATACTGATTTTTTACCACTCTTGGTTTGTTATGCTGTCCAAACGTGGTCATGGTATTTCATCTGGTAACTTGGTTTTTGGAAACCATGATAAGAAACAATGATTTGCTCTGTGATTTCTTTGTCCCACCATGGCTTGTTGTGTTGTCTAAAACTAGGATTGTGGTTTCCACAGTACTCATATGCAACTACTACAGAGTCTTCTGGAAAGAGTGGCAACTGTAGGAGCTGCTTCATGCATCTAGCCTCTATATTCGAGCAACTGAGGAAGAGGCAGGCAACAAATTCATTCCCAAAATGCAGTAGATAATAGGGTACATGTCAACAGTAGGAGGACTGATTGGGGAGGATGAAAACTGCAATAACGCAGAAACCATTTGATTGCCTGTCAAGATACTTCTCCTGTGGAGAAGAAAAACCCTGCAAGCCATGATAACGATGCAGGATTGCTCGTCATGTTGTATGAACCCAGTCAGTGCACCAGGTTGTGATTCCAAAATGAGGATTACAAGAAGCCTGTACAAGGAGAGAAGTATTCTCCTGTTAACACAGTGCAAACAATAAGGAAGAATTTCATGAAAACACTAACAATTAATTTGGCTCACAGAGCAAAAATACCCTTTGAAATTTGGCTTTATATTCTGGCAGCAATTCAATCTGGAGCCTAATGAAATACAATCATTCCTGTTATGGCACTTGATTTTTCATTCACAGCCCCTTATCGAGCTTGAGGTTTGATGAATCCAAATTAATTCTGCCAAAGCCACTAATACCGACGTTCATGTCCATTTTAGGGTGCGGGGGAAGGGATATTGCATCTCATCTAATCTGATTTTTTTAAAGCATAAATAGCTTCAGGTACCCTCAGTGCATCCTGAAGATGCAAAGTTTACTGACTTCTCTACATATCTAATAATATATAGGGCCATTAGTTTGTGGCACTCAAAAATAAACCTGTGTCAACTGAGCAGTCTTACACTTCATGATACAATCCATTATGCCAGTCAAATCAAGTCATACTGACCAGAAAGACAGGCTATAATATCAAGACTATTTCATGAAGTCCATAATAGATAATTAAGAAACTAAACTAACAATACAGCATACATCTGGATTTTGAATTAAAAATAAAGAAGTAAACTGTGGTTCTTTTAGGGCAGAACCTTGGTCTTGGCTAAACACTCTGAATGAGTATAAATATCCTTCTTTGAAAAATGGTTTGTGCTATCCTTCTAAATTTCATAGAATCATAGAATAATTGGAAGGGGCCATCAGGCCCAACTCCCGGCTGTTGGTCATGTGTTGTAACTTGTAATTAGTTGGTCCAAGAATCTAATAAATTCATAATATTCAGATGTACAATGAAAGCCAGCGGAATGTAGTGGTTAAAGTGTTGGACTGGAGATCTGGGAGATCTGGGTTCTAATCCCTGCTCAGCTATAGAGCTCACATGGTGACTTTGGGCCAGTCACTTACTCTCAGCCCAACCTACCTCACAGGATTGTTGCAAGGATAAAATGGAACTATGTAAGCTGCCTTGGGTTCCTCATCAGAGGAGATAAGCTGGGATATGAATGCAATATGGTGGTGGTGATGGGCTCTGCGTTCAACCTGACAAAGTTTTAAACATTTGTAATTTAAACTAAGATTGATTAAGAGCTAATTTATATTTTCTGTACCTATACAGTCTACATGGTTGACTCAGTCAGTCTGTCAAACTCTGCCATCTTTGTACATACTCAGATGTTATACTGTAATCCTTTGTTTAGCGATGGAAATAATGTCCCATTTGCAGTAAGCATGAGTAAAATGACTTTCAGTTCTTCTTTGTCAGAGGAATTCACCAGTCTAAAAGTTTGAATCTAAAGCCGTGCAACAATCAATCACTTTGAAAGAAGCCTCATGTTGATTTAGGTCTGTCCTGTGTTCCACATTTGTTTTTCGTTCGTGGTTGGGTATCCATTTTGGCTTTAGGTGCTGGGTGGCACTGGCACAATTTTCTAGTGTATTCAGTCATTTGCATAATTAACTCATGAGCACGCACTAGGACTGAGCTTTGCTGTAAAGGAAATGCTTTTTTTTTTTTTTTTTTTTTTTTGCATTCACACTAAAAGTGTTGACATGCTTTTAAAGTTGTGGGAATTATTTCTCTTGTTGCTGAATGTACTGTTCATTTTGGTTCTAGTCTCCCCGCACACATCATCTTTGTCTAACATGTGGGTAGAGGAAGTATGTTGGCTGGATAGCCTTGTTTGGGTAGAGTGGGAGAAATGTAGATAATCAGTTGGTGCTGTTTTTAAATTGCTTCTCAAAGACTTATGTATATGATAATGAATCTCCTGGAAAAAATACAGAGCCTCCATGCTAATAATTGTAAACAAAGAGAACAGAACAGAAGTAGAGTTGGAAGAGGCCTATAAGTCCATCAAGTCCACCCCCCTGTCCACTTCCAAATGTGGTCACCCATCCAGCTGCAGGACCACACCATTCCAGCTTAGCAAAGTTGACTCAACATGGTAGCTGAATGTATAGCTATTCAGGCAGCCAACCAGGAAAGACCATAACAACACATGATGTTGGGATAAACAGAATGAAAAAGAACACCATATTACACACACTGTGTTCCTGAGATGCATTTTTGTGATGCAGAGAAACTTTGAAGTATCACACTACCTGAGAACTTTCAACCAAACTTATAACATTGGATTGGTAACTCAGCAACAAAGTTAAGAATTGGAACAGGGTCATTTCATCCATCATTAGTCATGAGGAGTGGGAGACACTCGTTAAGAAGTGTTCAGGCCAGGAGATCATCTCAGCTTTTTTTTTTAACGCAGTACTACCAGGAACGTATTTTGAGTCACAATTTATTTCTTACTTTAAGAATGCCTAAACTGTGCCACCATCTGCACCCAAATGAGGATTCTAGGGCAGTGTGCATAAACAATCTGTAGCTCCCAATACATTATTAAATCATCCAACATGGGTCAAGACATGGCAATAAAATTGACAGGGAGCAAGCCAAAACTATTCACCAGCTAAAAATAATGCTACCCATGTACAATGCATGAGCAAATAAAAACATTTTGACCTGGTGCTGAAAAGAAATGCAGTGTCAGCAACAGTCGTACAACTCTTGGGTACACTGAATGTGCTCAGGAGCTCCAGGGCATCCCCCCAGAAAAGACTGTTTTTCTTGTGCATGTATAATACAGCTCGTCCACAGAAGGAACTTGGAGAACGATATCACATGTTGATCTTAATGCTTAGCTATTATGGGAGAATGCATCCCTTCACATATTTAGGAACTGATAACCAAGGCCATGAAATGGAACTGAAAGCACAAAGGCAGCCAAAGTAATTCCTTTAGAATGGATGTAATGCAATTCTGCCAAGATAAAAGAGCCAGGATTCAAGCAGCTGCATTCTGTTCATGCTGAAGCTTCTAAACTGTCTTCGGGGGCAGTCATATGTACAACATATTACAGAAATACATCTTGGTGGTTACCAAAGCATAGGCATCTGTAAGCAGGATGTCCTTTTCCCAAGAAGGCCACAACCGGCAAAACAGCGGAAGCTGACTGACAAAGCACCTGAGTTTCTAGTGACAATACTGGTTCAAGATGCATACCTACTGCATCCGGCAGAATGGGCTTGGCACCAACTACTTGTCCCTTACAGTCACCTACCTGCAGTACCTCCAGCATAAAAATAAACAGCAGCTGAGAAGGCAATTTAAGATTTAGGGTCCTGGACTGATGCTTTTTTGAGACTCAGCAAGACTTGTCTTGTTGACCTACATCTCCATATTGTCAATTGTGGTGTGTAAACCAATGAACCTGATTCATATTTCTCGGATTATCCTTTGATTTGTGCACTTCTTTGTGCAGTAAAGTTCTTAGTGCAAAAGTATGCCAAGGTGAATGTAAAAACATTTGATATTTCAGAATATTTAAAAAGTAACAGATAAAAGTGCATTCAGAACTATTTAAGTAATATGCATGCAGACCTATGCATTTTGGGTAAGATGCATATTTTCTTCAATTATGCAAATTTGTATTTGTTTCCTTCTTTTTTTAATGACAAAACACTGCAGAAATGGAATAGAAAGAACTTCTGAATTAGCACTTGAGAAACTGACAAGAAACACATTGATCTGACCATCCCTGAATATCTGCTCAACCTGCAAATTTTAAAATAAGGATGTTGCTACAAAGATACTCTGATGCTCTTATCCTGTAGAGGATGTCCTGGAGTTCTGGTGACAATAGGAAGAAAGAGAGGGGGGAGGGAGAGAGACAGAGAGAAAAAAATATATAATGAGGAATGATTCTCTAAGGGAGTGGTGAGAATGTGTAGCCATCCAGATGTTGTTGGACTGTAACCCCCATGAGCTCTAGCCAGCATAGCTAATGGTAAGGAATGATGAGTGTTATAGGCCAAAACATCTGGTTGGCCATGTGTTCCCCTCATGGCTACTCTAGCATTCTTTGGCTATCCCCAAACACTTAAAATCAGAAAGGGTTGTCTATTGCATTGCTTTTTCTCAGCCTTCACTACCCTGCTTAGGTGAGCCAAAGGCATTGTAGTTAAACTAGAGATGAGAAAACAACTATGGTAAGAGACTAAACAGTGGACCACTGTCTGGAGTTCCATTTCAGAACTTTCTAACATTGTTTTGAAACTGTTTGTAGTACAAACACACGTATTGCACATTATTCAAAGGTTGACTTAAGGTTTAAATGCTTTGGATCTTGAATACCTTAAGAATGACTTTCTTCCATATGTTCCTTCTTGCACTGCCTAGTTGTCACTTGGTCTACTACTTTAGAAGCCTTCACCTGATGAAGCTAGTATGCAACCACAAAGTCAAGAGTCTTCTTGTTGGTTGTATCCACTAAGTGGCGTGCCTTACCACAGAGATTCATTAGGCCAGGTACCGTGATATTTTAGGAGGTAGGTAAGAAGTTTAAGAAGGTGGATGGTCCTTGAGCATTTTTCACCCTTTCCATTAGCTACTGCCATTTTATAGAAACTGACTGCTATTGCTGTGGTAAGCAATGTGAGCAATGGATTTTAAATGCTTTCAAATATTGTTCTTATTGCTTACCACACTGTTTCATTTCAGATAAAAAGGTAAAATATAAACTTTTCAAATGCTTAAAAATAAATGTAAATAATCAACACTGACAAAGGAGTATCATTCGCTAACTCTCCCTTGGACCCCTTTGCGTCCTTGCTGCTTATACGTGCTGGTCTATTAAATAGTTTGGAAGCTATCCCCATAGCATCTCTTTGGTACACTGTAATAAAATGATATCAGTATGCCAGATCTGTAATTTCCATGAGCAGCAGCCCACAGTGACATGGCATTGGCTGAGGATCAATTCAGACTGAACTAGCTTTTTATTTAACTTCTGTTTCACATTATGAATACTTGTTGGCTACAGTTCTTCCAACATGGGCAAATCTGTGCTTATCATGGAGGCTTGGCATAACACTCAGCGATCCAGTCTGGTTCTAGACACTGAACTAAATGGCTGCTTTGTTTAATTTGTTTCTTGTAACATGATTTTTCTATTTCCCATATAGTCCCAACTTCTATTTTTAAAGCTGAGAGTAAATTCAGATGTTGGCATTTACTTCACCAGTTGTCTATAGCTGCCTTTTTTGAGCAGAGATTCAACTGAGTGGAGGAGCCCATCATGTAGATCCCTGCTAAATTCATTGGAAGCCACCAGTGAAATTATATACTTAAGAGTACTTCTGATACCTCCTATCTGTTCAGCCAACACGATCAAGGTTGAGACTCTGCCAGTATTCTTCTAATATGTGGCAGTAGCAACCATGCCAGTAATCATGCAGCAGAAAGCGTGTGTGTTTCCTAATTTACAATGGCAAAGGAATGGTTGTATAAAAACCAGTTCTGTTCTGCAAACTAGACTGATTGAGAATATTGGTTTCATCTCAGACTTTTCTCTGGGCTTTTCTTCTTGGGTGATTCACTTTATTTTTAGCATCTGAAATGCACATGATTTGAACCTGGTGTTTCAATCTTCTTGGTCTCCCAACTATCTATTCCAGAGATGGGGGTCAGCAAAAGCCAAGAGGTCTGCATAACGTGATCTATATGGGAAGGCCAGGATTCATAGAATAGTAGAGTTGGAGGGGCCAAGAAGGCCATCAGGTCCAACGTGGTCATTGTGTCCAACCCATTCTGGCACGCCATGTCATCTACCTTTTATATACCTTTCTCATGTTTCCCAACTAAGCACTATAACAAAGGTTAGCATCAGAGGTCAATATCATTGACTCACAATCCAAAAGTGGACCTCCAGCCAATCAGTGAAACTCTTTGACTCTTGCTCTATTCCTCTTTAAAAGGAAAAGGAAACTGAGGTACTTTTTAATTTCAATAAAGGTCAGACAATCAGAAGGTTTTTTTTTTTCCTTTTTTTAAGGCAACAGGATTTGTACCGTTGGCACACATTAGTTGTGTACAAAAATAGTCAACAGTGGTGCAGTTTAGATGAGCCTTCAAACAAAGGATGGGCACTCTATGGACCTCACAAGGCCATGGCCTAATTTCAAAACCTTTCTGCATAGAATCAGTTCATTCTTCTGGCAAGAGAAATTTGTCCCTTTCCTGGTGGTCCATTGCATGGGAAGAAAGAGGGAGACAGAGGAAGGGATTGGGGAAAATAGTTTCCATAAGACAAAGAGGTGACTCACAAACTTTGGCTTTGGCCTACTATCTCTGGCTTCGGCCTCACTTGCTGTCAACATGTGACTCCTGACAGATATGAAGCCCTTGACTGAAAAAAAGTTTCTTATCCATGAATTAAAACATAATTTAAACGATCTCAAACATGGCATCATGAATTTTGGTGTTACATTTACAATCATCTCCTCTTTTCCTTTGTGTGTGAGGAAGGTAATGAAACCTCTGCTGTTATTTTTGACTCAATCACAATTTCCTGGTACAGGAGAATTTGAGAAACTGTGGCTTATTTAAACTATGGGCAGTTAACAAACCAGGATATCAAACCATGATAAAATGTGTGAAAAACCTGGAGTCTGCTATCTAATCTATGTGCTGGAGCAAATGCAATGAGAACAGCAACTTCTTCAACACGTTCCATTGATTTTTATTAAATACTGCAGTATTATTAGCACCTATTATGAAAAATAAATTTCAGAGAGAGATAAAATTCCCACAGTTCAAGCTTGCTTGATGGTGCTGGGAAGGACATAAACCAGGTTCCATCTGATTTATATGACTGCTTGCATAAGTCAGCAAATAGTTCTGAAATGGGATGCATTGCATTATCCTCAACCTTTCTTGTCAGCTTAGATGAACGACTTTGCGGCAGATGAAAAGAGACCTGAATACCTTTCCACTCTTCTTGAACAGGGTGTTTTTCTTTTAAACAAAGCAAGATATGGATGAGGATTTTAATGTTCTATGAAATGTACAACATGAATGTAAGATTTTAAGCTCAGTCCAACTGGCCCCAGATCAAAGATACTCAGAGGAATTTTGCCAGTTCTTTTTCTAAATGGACCCTTTCTTCTGTGGGTGGGTGAGCAAGCTTGCTTTGCCAGTCCATCAGAGCAACTGCCTCTACAAATGAGGGTACATTACAGCACAATCCTATGTGTGTTTGCTCAAAAATAAATCTTACTGGAACTGGCTTCTAATAAGGTAGAAGCCTTTCGGTTGGATACAGAGGTGCTTTTCTGGGAGTAAAAAAGAGGCTTTTTCTGATCAGAGCTAGGTCCTTGTCTGAGAAAAGACAGCTGAAATTGAGAGGTGTGCTTCAGTTGGAGAGAGGCATTACAATTCTCTGGCACAGTGACTCACACCATGTGTGCAAACACAAAGCCTCACATCACCTCATGCACAGCATCTCCAGATGTGTCCCAGCACACAACATTGAGAAATCACTTGCTCACAATATTACACAACACCACACAGTGTCTTCCAGCAGCTCTTGCGCAACAGTGCAAGGACAGCGTTATTGCCAATGCATCTCTGGATCTTTTCAGTTTTTAATAAGAACACATGTGTCTTGCTGTGAGGAAATAAAAGGAGTCACAGATTTCTAAAAGAAGTCACACACGCATCAAGTGCACCCATTGTGGTGTGATATCGTATCCCTGTAGTGCAATCATATTCTTATTCTGTTCTATTAACATAGCTTTTAGACCCCATCTTTTTCCTCCTGTTCGGAACCCAAGGAAGCTTACTTAATCCTTCTCCTCTCCATGTTATCCTCACATCATCAATATGTCCTAGGTATTTACACATATGCAATGGCAGTGTCAGGTCTTTGGGTGAGTGGTCCTCCATACAACTGCATTTCTACATATGGGAGAAAAGGGATTCATCAATGGCTTGAGGATGTTTCAGATGAACCATCAGTGCTTTCAATGAGAAACTTAAGACTCGTAGGAAGGCTGAAACAACTAGACTATTTATTGGTTCTCTTATTCATTGAATTTGGATCCTCCACTTCCTTTCTGGAATCTGTGTGTATCTAAGGGTGCTGCTGGGGGAGATATTTCCTGTTTTACCCTTACAAGATTCCTGCAAGGTAGGTCAGGCTGAGAGAGAATTACTGGTCCATGGTCACCAATAATTTGAAAGTAATTTCTATCCAGGTGTTCCTGGTTTAAGTCCAACACACCTGCTTTCTGCTGGTATGTCTAAACTGTCCTTGAATCTGAGCACCTGAAAATACTACAGTAACAGCAAAAGTAATCAGTATTTGCTCACTCGCTCTCTCTCTCATTCCTTTCTCACACACACACTGTACCAGGAAACTGAACCTTTGGTGTCTGCCTCTCGAACTTCCTATCATTTTTAGGAAATGGGGTATACAAACCAATATGCACAAGATACCGCTGTTATTAGAAAGCTCTTTGACTGGAATCTGGACAGGTCACTGAAAACTGGCAAATTGTACAATAAACAATGTATATTCCTGTAAATTTCTCTCATTTTCTTATTTGGAGGAATGTCCTCTGGAGAACTACATGCATAATTCACCACACTGTCATCTTTCTGAATATGCTTGTAGGGCAATTTCTTGACAACAAACCTAAGACTGACAAGTATTACATCAGAAGTAGTGTGTCATCTAAATAACTACTGAAAAGTTTGGGATGCTCATGCCAAACTCAGATCCTACTTTTATAGTAATCAGAAGTGACATTCATAATATTAGTATCTGAATCTTGTTGCAGCCCTTCAGCTTAGGAAAATCTGAGCTGTAGACAATTTCCCAGAAAACCCAAACACTGAGAGCATCTTTCTTTGTCACATGTTTTATATGACACTTATAATTTGATGAAACCATTTGCAAGTAATTGAATTTGTTTGCTGAGTGGAAAAAGAAAAAAAAGGCAAGTTAAAGATATAAACTGGTCACAAGATTAGAAGAGACATGTACAGGATCTTTCATAAGGGGCAAATACCTCTGCATGACTATGGCAACACAGGCATAGATTAGAAACACAGATGAACACTCTCCACTTTAATATCACATGGAAGATTTTCTGCATACTTTAGTTTTTATGAGTATAAGTCTTCAGCTTTTATGAATACATTTACTAGATGCTTAACTCTGCAATATACCATGTGGAAAAGTAATAAATGAAAAAAAATGTCTTAGTGCAGGGTGCAATATTCAAATAAAAACCAAAATACTTCAGAGCATTGTTGAAATGGTGATCACAGATTGAAATATCTGAGTTCCTGAAGGTTCCTTAGGGCAAATCCTTAACCCTCAATATTAGCAAATTTAAAGCATGAGGGTTTTTCTCTTGCATGCGTCAGGCCCTGCTGTGTATGCACTTCGCTATGCGCAAAGGAGACCCCCATAGGCCTCTCATGCTCTGTGGCCTCCAGGTCATGGTGCCAGGTGCAAAGCCAGAGTCCTATTAGCTAGATCCAGCGTGGTATAGTGGCTGGAGCACTGGGTATGGAAAGATTCTGGTTCAAATTTTCACTCCGCCATGAAGTTCATTGAACCAATCTTTGACTTGCCACCTAAACTGCCTCACAGGATTGTTGTGAAGATAAAATGAGGAGGATCGCATGCTGCTGCCTTGAATTCTTCGAAGGAAATAAATAAAACAATTGAGGGGGAGATAACAAATGTAACAAAAGGGGGTGTGAATGTAATAATCAGTAAACAAAAAATATTCATGCCTGCAAGTGAATGTGTCCGGCCTTAAAGTGGGGAGAGGGCAGACACTTACTTGTAAGCACCTGCCCCCCATCAGAGTTCTCACTCCAGCTACACTTTATTTTTAATTATTGAATGTATATATTTTTGAATCCCCCCTCACAGTGAGTGTTGGAGGCAATTTGCAATAAAACCAGCATCAACACTTTAAAATACAGCCATTTCAAGAAACCTGAAAACAAAATAGATAAACTGCCTATATTACAAAAAAAACAGAACAGCCCCCCAAAATTAAGATGTTTGGCTGTTTTCGCAAGCCGAATGAGGAAGCCAACCTAATGTCACAATGCAGGGGTAGGTTCCACAACCCGGGTGCTATGACAAGGAAGGTCCTGAAGGACCTGAATAGAAGGGTCTGGACAGGGATCCTGTGTGAAGTTTCCTGAACACATTTAGATTCCCTCTCACAGCTGGGAATTCTGCAAGTGGAGCTGCCGCATGTGGGAACATGCTGCTGGCTTGCATGTGTGGTTCTGCCTCCACCCCCACTTTTAGTCCCATGTGCTTTGATCCAGATGCATGAATCCAACTAAAGTGCCCAGCCATTCCCAAGGAAGTGTGGCAGCTCAGCGGCACTAATCCGGTGGTACACATCTCCCTGGGGGGCACCAGTATGCAGCACCAGTATGCTCTTTGTGTGTGAGGAAACTGGTGGGGTGCAAGGAGAGAGTAAGATCACAGAAGGACCTCCAGTAGTGGCACATTTCTTCATGCCTGGCATAGTGGCGGTATGTCTACTGGTGGACGAGTGGGTGGGATAGGCCTAGTTGAACCCTAGCACACACAGAGGGAGTGGAAATATTATGTTCTCAGTTATTAGCACAAGGTAACTCCAATCACCATTTCCTATTCATCATGACTGTTACTTGAGAGAGAGAGCGATCCCATGTTTTCTTCTGAATCCAGGAAACCAACACTGCTTCTATACACATGGAGGAAAACTGTACAATGAAGTTGCATATGTCTAAGATGGAGCCTGCTCCCATGATATCATTTCCCCAAGGGTCTGAAAATGTATCTGGTGCACTGTGTTTAGCCTGGATTCTTAGACTTGAGCCATCTTGTGCAGGTTCCCTTGGCAGCCTGTGGAGGAACAGCAATTTAATGCCAAGGAAGCAAGCTTGAAAATTAACTCCAAAAGGCAGTATATCTTTCATTGAGACTGATAACAACCGCTCTTCTTAGTCCCTGCCCTCACTATTCACCCTTACATGGGAGTGTTGAAAGGGAGTTGTTTCACGGGAAAGAGTAATTCCCTTCCAACACAATGCCACTTACTTTTGAGTAAATGATTGCACAGCGGTTTCCAAACTTCTTGGGTCAGTGGACACATTGGTCTCATTGAAAGTGAGCTGTGAGTGCCCTCATTAAATGACGGACATGGAGTGGCAGGAGATGCTAGCCAATTTATAAAACGGCTGCCATCATGGTCATGGCTGGCCACAAAACATTCCGTTCCTGGAAGGCATACTAGGGAAACTAAATGGAAAGTACCTAGCCCAAGAACTGAAGTACAAGTAGAGACCAGGCTTTCAACCATAAAAAAACCATCATTTGAAACCAGTGTTGTTGACGCAAGGGAGCATGTAGGCTGCACTTTCTCAAGGTCAAAACAGACATCACTGTAACTGGGTGTCTGCTAGCTATGACCATTCATTTTTGCTTTAGAGTAGGCATAGGGGGCCGAGCCCAAATCTTAAACTTCCCCTACCCCTCCTATGCTAGGGTCCTGATTTTATCAGGGGCCCTGCACCTACTCTAGAGGAAAAATGAAAGGAAAAGAAGTTGCACACACACATTTCAAGTATTGTATCCTTTGCAATGCTTGAGCTGAGAGGGGGGCCAGAAGACTGACAGTCAATTGGCCCTTCTGGAAGGAGAAGTTGGAACACGCCAGCTTTCAGACTTGTCTGCCCAAACACAAATGTAGAAACACAAGGCGCCTATATGGAATTCCTAAGCACTTTGCATAAGTCCAAAATATTTTGAGTAGAATGCTTTGCTTCTTCCAAGGGAGTACACTTCCTTTTTCCTCCAGACATGGAATGTATAGAAAAATATCTGAGGGAAAGCATGTGTGACTGTATTCCAGTGTGCAGCTGGACACATTTTGTGCAGTTGTTAAAAAAAACCATTGCCATGAAAACTACGTTTTTGTGCTATTGGGGATATGGATGTCAGTTTTTTACTGTTGACCATTAGGAAAAGTCTGGGAGGTGCTCACCCATGGGGGATTCGAAGAGGGGATAGCACTGGATTCTTGAACAGTGGACAACAATGCTTAGAATAAACCCTGCCTGTTCTTTATGCAGGAATTCATGTAGCATTGAACACAACATAGCCTATATTTATTAGCGTGACAATAGGATTTCTCATTACATTAAGTTACAGTCATGTGGCTAAATGCTTTCCAAGCAAACAGCTCCACACCCTTGAGACTCTACAGAACAGAGCACAGTCCTCTATTCAAAAGGCTCCCTTGTCCAATTGTGCCAGAGCAGGGACCCCAGTAGTGCTGGACAACAAACCAAGTAGGCACACCTGTCACCTGGAGACAGAGTTGCCCACTGTAGCAAGATATATCGTACTTTCATGGAAATTATAATCATGTCTAAATTTGTATCATCACAAAGGTGGCTGAACTTGATGTTCTCTTTTACCTTCCTTTTTGGCGATGCTCTGTCTGTCTGTGTGTGTGATTTGTAAGTGACCATATGACTTGGGATCAAACTACACATTACTACTGATATAAGCAACACAGTTTGTAGTAACACTATGTGTTTTCTTTACTCAAAAGTAAGTACAGGGAATCAGCCTGTGTCCTCCTCTTTGCTCCTCTCATTGCCTGCTCACTCAAAGAGGGTGATCAGAAATGAGCAGGAGAGCCAGGTGGCTTTAGGGGCTGGCAATGAGCCACGCCACTTGGATGTGCACTTCAGTAGGTGCCTCACAATGCCAGTCCCTTGACACCAGCCTGGTCTTACCAGGTGCCCAGCTAGAGATGCAAACACAGAATCTACGCAGTACATAGGCGATATACATGAGAATGCAACAGCATCGGTAGACAAACTCATTCTCATTTATTTCTCATAAGCATCACTGAAAGCAAATTATTATTATTATCCCAGTCTTTGCAGAGAAATATATTTGAGATGCATGCAAAATGCTTCTCGGTCAGGAAGTCAACAGTGAACAGCCCATTGATGAGAGAATACAGCGCGGTGTTCCTCCCGCCCTTCCCTCTAAAGTGTGAGTTGCTGCCTATTATTCAATGCCGTTTTGTTAAATTAGGGAACAGAGAGTGTTTTATTCTTTCCCAGAAGTGCCCTTTCAGATTCTGTAATTGCATGTTTTAATCCCCAGGAAGCGAGAGAAGATCGAGATCAGTCACGACTGGACTCCATGGTACTGCTCATTCTGAAACTGGACCAGCTCGATCAGGACATTGAGAATGCCCTCACTTTAGGGGCCTCACCATCCAGCATGCTGACCCACACACGGAGGCACATACCTGTGAGCTTCTCTGTTTACTGATCTTTTATTCCAGTTGTTATTTACCTGTCAAAATCTCCTCCTCCTCCTCCCTCCCTCCCTCCCTCCTCACAATTTGCCTTTCCATTTCAGTGTGTACCATTTAGTATTTATAAAGTAAAAAGAGAGTACATTTTTTTGTGCAGTGTCCTAACCTCTAGTTTGAAATGAACTTGTGACTGAAGCATTGCAAAGGCGCAACGTTCAAATCACATCAGGGGGTTTCCTCTATTTTTTTTTTTTTAAGGCAAACTGGCATAACACTGATAACCCGATAGTCTGATGTGATTGGTGATCAATTTGAAAGGGGAAGGAGGGGGCTGAAATGTTGCACCTTTCCTGATCTTTTAGGGTTCACATTTCAGGAAGTTCCACTATTTTGGCATGGAGCCATTTATGGACTGTTCGCAAATCCTTTTCTTGATACAATTAATATTCAAGCTATACCACATAATTTGTAGACTTAGGGAAGAGTTTTCTCCAGTGGAATTGTAGTTGACAGGAAAGGATGAGGCAAATTACTATTTCTACTATGCTGGATTAGTTTCCTATGTTATTTTTAAATTATTGGGAATCACACTGAAAGACACAATCCATTCTTTTGCTCAACTCCCTTTGTTTCAAATAATTATCTTTTACCTTTCAAGGCAAAGCACTCCCAATTTGGCTTACAAATGCTCCATATACACAGTAGGATCATTTATCTTTCTTTGCACAACATGTAAAGGAATCATTTGGAAAAGGAACATATTATTTCCAAATGATGTTCAGGCAGTCCCTGTATTAATTTCATGAAAAACATCAGTACCGGCACAATATCTGTCCTACATCTTCTACAACAAAAGCAAATGAAAGGGAGTCATTTATCTTTTCCACAGTCTCCTTACCCTGCCCCCCTTTTTCTGCTCCTATAACTCCACTATCATCTAATAATCTAAATGCCTCTCTATCTGGTTTTCTGCTTCTGATGTATTTAACTCATTCTCGATTGTTGCTGTGCTCCTATAACTGTTTTTTAACATCTCTTACCATCTGCTTTCATTACTCCCTTTCATTTTTCTCCTTTGGGCAAGACTTCCATTTTCTGTCAGATGCCTTCCTTTTGTCTAATAGCTTCCTTGACACTGTGTGTTAACCATGCTGGCAATCCCTTGGACTTGGTATTACCTTTCCTAACCTGAAGCATACATTCCAGCTGACCTCTATTATTGCGTTTTTGAGTAACCTGCAAGGAATGTAACCTTTCCCTGATTCCCCGTTTCAGCGTCCGTTTCAGTGTCCCTTCATTTTAGAGAATGTTGCTCTTTTGAAGTCAAATGTGACTATGTTGGACCCTGGACCCTGGTTAATATTTATTAAATCGGATAGCAATTGGTCACTGTTTCTAGTTGGTTCAATATTTATATCTCATAATAAATCCTGTGTAACAATTTAATCCTGAGTGGTCACCTCCCCAGTGACTGGTTTCATGAACAACAGTTCTAAGGCACAGTTAGAGCATCAAGAAACTGAATCTCTTTGTCATGACTGGAACATGCCTTTGTGCAGTCAGTGTGGGATAACTGAAATCACGCATTACTACAACACTTCATCATTGGAGACCTCCTTGATTTCATTTTCCATCGCACGATCTCCTTGAGTGTCCTGATCTGGGGGATAACAGCAATGACCCTAGTACTAAATGAGTTTTGGAACCTGATACTGCTACCCTCAGTGCTTCTTTAGAAGAGTCCCCTCTTCTAGGTTGCCTAGTCTGTTCGACAGTATGCTCTCTTTGATGTCCAGAGCAACTCCTCCTCCACGATACCTTTCCTGGTCCTTCCTCTAGAATGTAAATGACTGTGTCCCACTGATCCTCCCCATTTGTGTGGTTTACACTGCTTGACAAGGCAGTAATTCTGCTGATCATAGCATTGTATGTCAGCACAAAGGAGGGACTGCTGCTTCCTCTTACAGTGGTAGCTTCAGCAATGTCTGCAGCTGAATCCAGCCATGATGTAGGAATGCCTAGCCCCTGCTTCTTTTCATTTCTGCAATGTATTTTACACATTTCCATAAAAACATTTCCATCTCATTCATTCCAGTGCTGCTTCTAACCAGAATTGAATCAAGTTGAAATACACTAAGGGTGCAATCCTATGCATGTTTAGCTATGCTAGCTGGGGATTTTGTGACCTTTCTCTGTCCAAACATGTAGAATATTACACTTAACTTTTTGTTTGGTATATCAGCACAATAAGATGAAAATTCAGAAAACATCTATGAAATGTTAACTAGGGTTCCCCAACACCTTTGAGCTGGAGGGCACATTTGGAATGTTGAAAGACTGCTGTGGGCACTCTCTGGACAAAATGAGGCATTTGTCAAGTCCATTTCTCCTGCTGTGAACCTCCCTGGAAATTTAGCTAGGAAGGTGAGCCCTTCTTTAGGGCACCAGTACTGCAGAGGCCTGTTTGCTAAGCATGGAAACAGAGAAACAGAGCGAGTCAGAAGGGGTCTCCCAGGCCATCTAGTCTGACCCCCGGCTCCAGCCGGCTCCGCTCACGACACGCCCATCATGTGCATGTCTAGCCTATCCTTGAACACCCTCACCCATGGGGCCTCAACCACCTCCCATGGAAGCCCATTCCACACCCTCGAGGTCCTAACTGTCAGGAAGAAGCATGTATGAAAGGGCTTTTTCCTGTGTTGTCCCTATGCTATAGAATGAATTCCCTCAGGAATCATGGTTGGTACCCATTCTGCTGGCCTTCAGAAATAATGTAAAGATGCATCTTCTTAGTTTAGCTTTTAAAAGTATGCAGTTTTAAGTATTTTTGATGTTTCTGTTCCTTGTTTTAAAAAGCTGTATGAATGCTTTTCAGCATATAAGGCAATACATAAATGTTAATAACTGAATAAAAGATTGTTTATGATGGACATCAGCTGAGATAAATAACAGGCCTGGTCATTGTTGAACTAAACATTAATGAACTGAATAAAAGCATAGAACATGATCAGTCACAAATCCTTACAATATCCAGAGGTTCCTCATCAGACCAGTTGGTGTGGAAAGGTTTCTAGGAATTTGGAAAGACACACATTTAAATCCTGGTGGCACTGTTTTATAAACACCATCTCTCTGAACCATCCTATTTCAGGAGCAGAACCAGTGAAAGATGGCACCCCTGCATATGCAAAGAGATACACAAGTGTTAAATGTCTTGTTCATTTAGGCCAGGGATGGGGAGCATATAGCTCTCCAGAAGCTGTTGGCTGCTGCTCCCACCATTCCTTACCATTGCCATTCTGATGGAGCTTTCAGTCTGGAAGGCCACACATTGCAGGCCACCTCTGATTTGGGCCATAGCTGTTTGTGTTTATGCTCCATTTCTTTTAAAGGGACATCATTGTATACAGCTGTGTGCTGGATTGTGGTAGTCCCTGTAGATGCTACAAAGGGCTTGAAACGCTGAGGTGGATGTTGCTAATTCTTCACATTTTAAGCTAAAAACAAAACAAGGGGCTTCACCTGCACAAGGTTCCAGAGATGATGTCAGCCTGGCTGTATAATGATTTCCAGATGTTAGCAGAGGTTTCAAATTCTTCCAAAGACAAAAGGTGGGGCTATAACCTAAGATGCACAGGAAATGATCAGAGAAAACATGCCAGTATTCTAAAGTCCTGACTCCTCAACAAAACTAAATTTGTTTTTCTTACTTAAGGGCACTGCAGCTTTGATCTTTAAGATACCTTACAGTGTTAGAACAGCCGTTATTAGATACCACTATTATTGAACATAAGAATGTACAAAAGAAAGAAAAGGAGTGTGCTGTACACTTTTAAAAATGATGTGTGCCTTAATGTATTCCTATAGCTAATAACATTATCATCAGCTAATGAACTTGTGCATCCACTAGCAAGATTTCTATTTCTTTTTTGAAGGATTTGGAATCACATTCTGAAAGTGGAGTTGACATTGCTACCCTGAGCCACCAGCAAACAAACATCCCACCACTGCCACCACCACTGCCTCCTCCTCCTCCTCCCTATGGTGCTGATCGAACGTTTCCTATTCCTATGGCTGGTTCTGGAGCTAAACCAAAGGCTGGGGTGAGTTTCTAAATCATTCTCATATGTAATAATGGGGTTTCATTTGGGGACAATGGGGTGAAAGGATAGCATGGTCTACTGTTCATGGAATGTGAACTGCAGACAATATTTACAGGGTGCATTTCTTCTACTGTATTCAGGAAATATGTTCAAGGAACACTTCTGGGAAAAGCTGACCACCAAATCTAGTGCTCCACTTTTCTGGATGGTAATAGGAAGTAGGAATCAGTTTTATGGGCTTTTCCATGCAGTGCCTGAACACAGATACATATACATGCCAGGAGTCCTCTGATAGTGGCTATGTGACCTCTTTTACAGACCAGGATGGTCTTCTATTTAAAGGACTACCCTCTATGAGAGGTTGCTACACACAGAGGATGGTCATTTGGTTCTTTGCTGTCCAAGTCCAGATGAAGAGATGTGTTTGCTATGGTTTTCTGTCAGGAGTATATTCAAATCACTATTTACGGCTGCCCCTAAATTATAAGTTGAAATGAACGTTGTTCAGAACTGTGTGGCTTCCTCATAGCAGAACCTGAGTTTGTTCTGCTGTAACTTGAGAAGGATGTCATAGGGTATACCAAGCTTATGTGGAATGAGTTTGCATGCTTCTGTGATTTGCTGAACATCACCTATAAATCCAGAGTTGCCACCAATCATTTAATTCTGTTATTCTGTAAGCTCTGGAACTCTCTGGAATGGAAGGTTTCATTGGCTCCATCTCTGCTATCCTTCCTTTGGGGAGAAAAAGCTTTTTGGTCAAGTAGGCCTTTGCCATGTAAGCTGGCCTGTTCAATTAGGTACTGTCTTTGTTCTGATATTGTTGTGCTTTTTAGCTGTATTTTAAAGGTTTGTTGAGTTGCATTTTAATGTGTATTTGTGTGTGCACAGGTGTGGATTGTTTTCTCATTGTGAGAGGAAGTCATATTTAATTTTAGACAAACAGTCAAGCAGACAAATGACAGACAGATATTATTTTTTAGCCAAATTTAGAAATTTGAAATATTTTAGTTCCTATGATTTTTAGCTGCCTTGGATACCATATTCTAGATAGAAAGGTGGGATACAAATACGATCTCACATGGAAATGGAGATGATAGAGATGGGGGTGGAGATGGAGATGGAGATGGTGGAGGTGGAGGTGCGGGGGGAGATCCCTCTTTTCTTTCATTATGGATGTAAATTTTAAGCATTCATAGCTTTCCCAAATGGTCTGTCATTGAGCAAAATCATAGCTGTGTGCCTTCAGTAAGCCTGCTGCATCTTTTTCCTTCTGATGGTATCTTAGGACATTGTTAGCTGGAAGAAGCAGAAATCAGGAACAGAGGAGAGTGTTTCATTTGATTTCTGAAAGGAAAGTCAGACTCAGACTTTCCTTTCAGAAAGTTTTGCTTTTGGTTGTTGTCTTGGAGTATAAAGGTCCAGGTTTTGCTTTTGGCTGTTGTCTTGGAGTATAAAATCATGCATAGCAACCATTTCTATCCAAGTCAGGAAACTACTAATGGACTCAATGTTGTCCATTGTCTTTTTTTTTACTGAAATAGAATAGAAGGCACTTAAATTGTGACAGCCTTATATTATGCTATATTTTCCATTCTGAAAACTTGAACTCTTCTTAATAAGACCATTTAAGATACTTTATTCCCTTCTTGTGAGCTGTTTTAATATTTTTGTGCCTAGCTGGCACTCTTAGAAGGGTTTG
Source organism: Varanus komodoensis (assembly GCF_004798865.1). Taxonomy (NCBI): domain Eukaryota; kingdom Metazoa; phylum Chordata; class Lepidosauria; order Squamata; family Varanidae; genus Varanus; species Varanus komodoensis. The sequence goes on along the minus strand of NW_025336598.1, from coordinate 25,351,593 downwards.
CTTGGGGAATACATTTTTATTAATATAATGTAGCAAATAATGGATTATTGTATGAGGAATGGCTAAAAATAGCACACTTCAACTTGCAAAGGATTTCAACAATAAAAAACCTAAAGTGTTTAATCCTATTATGATACCAACTAGTACAGTTTTCTCCAGTCTTGTGCTCTCTGTATCTGTTGCACTATAATTCCCATCTTTCCCAGCCAGTATAGCCAGTGGCCATGCTGGCTAGTGATGATGGAAGTTGTAGATCAACACAGAGGAAGGCACCAGCTTTAGGACTTAATATCTACAAAAAGCATGCTCCAGAATAAATATCAAAAAGGTGTGACAAAAAAGACATTGGACCATTGGGGAAATTATCAGAAATTGTAAGATTTAAGAGACTTCCAGGTTTCAGTATTGGCTCTTGGTTCCTTTTCTTGTTTTCCTCCTCCTGTGTAATGACAGATGTAGTCCTGATTCACACATACAGAGTTCTACAGAGCTGAGCCTTTGTTCTGCCCATTCAAGTTTGCAAAGCTGCAGCTTTAAGGGGATCTGTACAATCCCCTCTCTGTATATTCAAATTGAACATGTATAGAAGGCCATGAAAGAGGCTGATAGAGAAAATTGCTGCATGCTAGTTCTTCAAGTTTCTGGATCATAAAAATGCAAAGTGGCCATTCCATGGAAGTAAGACCACATTTATACCATGTCTTAGTTGTGTTCTTTTGTTGCAGAAAGAGAGGGTCTGATCAAGGGAGAGTGCTGTTGTCAAAGCATCTCATAGCTCTCCAGTCAGCTAATAACCTGATATGTGATGTTCCAGTGAATATACCAAATATCTATCTTGTTGCAGCGTGCATTGTTGAAGCATTGTTGAAGTGTGCATAATAAACACACATGTATTTCATATGTCACTTGATGGTCAAAGCAAAAAGTGTAAACTGACTTTGTTACCTTTAACAAATGGAAGTTCTATATGTAGTGTTTGGTCTGTTCTGCTTGATTCATGTATGTATTTTATTCTGAGGAGCTGCTTTTTGCCTTTATCTGGAAATGGAAGATATATTTTACTGCAATCATGAAAGAAGCTCTCCACAACATAGGGTGTTTAGCTTGGAATGTGCTTTGGGGTTCATCTGTATGTTATTGATTTCATCAGTTCAAGCTGTTATTCGCCAGCCTCTGACACAAACACTGATTTCTAAACCTTTAAGTATGCATTTGGCAACTGTAAGCCACAAAGGAATGTAAATCAGTCTGAAAACACACCAGTCAGCAGTCTTTTCCCCTAGTAAGCATGAGAAACATCAAGAAAGCCACGCTAATAGGAAGAAGAGAGGAGGAGTTAAATATGCCAGATGTCATTGTCTGCTGGAGAAACTGAAGTCACACACATCTGGACAACCATCATGGGCGTTGACGGCATTCAGCAAAATGTAAATTCATCTAAGTGACAATGAAGCTATGGTTTTGCATCTTGTAAACTAGTAGATAGGAAGAAACAACAGTAGTCCAACAGTAGTCCAAATCTACCACAAAATCCATGCTGGGCCTTTTGCAGTAGAAATTGGCTGGGCTATTTATACAGCCAGAGGAGAAGACCAGCCATGGCAGTGCTGACAGTGGGAGTAAGCATTTGTCCATCTTTTTTTATTCATTTAATGATTAAAAGAAGCATCTTAGATAGAATATGACTATTACTGTACATTGCTCTCAGATCTACATAATAGCTGTGTTTGCTTATTTCATGGCTCAGTGTTTTTGAGATACTTCATACCCTTGCTACATTTTAATCATACACTTCTATATCTTAAGGAAGTTACAGATCATTCATCTCTGTAGCCTAGAACTCTAGGCAAGATTTTCAGCTGACAATTGTGTGCACGTGGGTGGAAGGGGGAAGGAGGGAGGAAGCAACCCTTTCATTGTTACAACAATGCTTTGGAGTGGCACCAAATGACTTCTACAATTCCTGCTATAGAAACAGGCAATGCAAGGTCCATCATCTGCCTTCCGAAGCTTATGCTCTAGCTCCATCCTGTTGACATACTGAAACTCAGCTGCAGAGTTGAGGCAGGCAGGCACATCATTGGATGTTTGGATACAGCAAGTACATAATCATTCACAGTTGTATTCCACTGCTGGTCTTGGAAGGACAGCAGTGAAGGAAGTAGAAATGATTATTAAATAATAAGGACATTTCACTGGAGACCAAGACCAAGATCATTCATGCAATTGTATTTCTGATTACTATGTATGGGCATGAATGCTGGACGGTGAAGAACACTGAGAGGAAGTAAACTGATGCATTCAAAACATGGAGCTGGAAGAAAGGTTTGTGAATGGACTGGCAGAAAGGTGAATAAATGGATCATGGATCAAATCAGGCCAGAACTTTTCCTAGAAGCAAAAATGACAAAATTGAGGCTGTCATATGTTGAACACATCATGAGAAGGCAAGACTTTCTGGAGAAGGCAACCATGCTAGGGAAAGTCAAAGGCAGAAGAAGAAAATAAGCAATTGATGTACTCCTTAAAAAAAACACATCCTTGAATTTAGAATAGCTAAGCAGGGATGTCATGAACAAGACATTTTGGAGGGCTTTCATTCATAGAGTTGCCATAAATCAGATCCAATTTGACAGCACATAACAATAATAACAGCAGCCTAGAACATTTCCTTTTTTCACATGTTTGGCAAACTGCCTCAAACATGCAGGCTCATATAACTATGCATAATACAGAACATAAATAACAATGCTCACATTTAAACAAATGTGTGTATTTGCACAATTACATGAATATGTTTGTTTAAATCCCACTCCACATGTATGGAGCCTGTGTGTGTGCATGTGCGTGTGAATGTGAATGTGCATCTTTCTCCTGTGTACATCTGTTGTATTTTCTGGACAAAATCCACTTTTCTGTGCAAAGAAGTGCATTTCTGTTAATTTCATCTAAACTGTTCTTGGATAGACTGCAAAATCACACAACACTTGGATTATATACCACTCATCTTCACACAGTATAACAGAGGTGCTGACATTCCTTATTTATTGCTGTGGAAATGGTCTATCCACTGAAGTCCTGCTATATGAACCTTTCAGGGAGCACCTGGTCAGGAGACAGGAATGTTTTTGTTATTATGTAGTTAAAACGTATTTGGCTTTTAAAAATAAAGGCATACAATAAAAAACCTCTTACAGCAAAATCATAAAAAACCATATATAATCTAATCTAAGTTGATAGAAATTAAAGATTAGATATATTTATCCATGTTTTATTGCTCTGCTAAAATATTACACATGCAATAATAAAAGCTATAATTTCCAATGGCTACATATCATTGATATGTATGAAAAGGAAATAATTCATATTAATAATAAGTTGTTACAACATAGCAAGTCACTATCTTAACTTTCCTGAACAGTGTGGTCTATTGCACAGAAAGAAAAGGAAAGGAAAGAAATCAGAAAAGTTTTCCAGTTGAATACAACCCTGTTAATTTTGCCTATGTTGTTTTAGACTTATAGAACGTATAAGTTTTGTTGCAATGCATGTCCATATATCTTCTATTTGTGTAACATTCTGTATTCCTGAAATCACCAGGATTTGAATGTTTTAGTATTTTTCAGGAGACTTGTTAATAACTGCCTGCATATGTTGTTAGATGTCCATTAGGTAAAATATGATGTTGGATAACATCTGTGAATTGTGTAATAAAATCTTCCAGCATGGAAGATGTTATCCAAATAGAATATTTACTGGCCATGCAAAGTACCAACCAGGCAACGGCAGGGACAGTATTGGCAAGCTATATGGTTTTTTGTTGTTGAACAACCACCAGGAAAAAGGCATTGTTAACTGTGTACTGTCAACTGTTATCATTAAACAAAAATAAAACAAAATGGCTGGAGGGGACCTTTGGCTGACACAATCAAAAGCATACAGGGCAACAGGAATGGGGGTAGTGGGGTAGAGTGACAACAGCATGTAGCTTCCCAGCAATTGGTCTCCTAGAGTAAGCATCCATCTTTCTAAGGTTAACCTGTGATGGCTGTTGTTTATTTTCTATGCCCCCCAGTTCTCTGGATGCTTCAGTTCAATTCATAAAAGCACAAATACAGTAAAACAGCATAAAATTGTACCAGTACTCAAAATTTAAAAACAGCTAAAATGCTTGCAACCATTTTATTACGAACTAAACCTGTTAAAAAACAGGTTCCGAAAAGATGACAGTGTTGGTGCTACTTGAGAATCATTACTCTACTATTGGGAACCACCACTAAGAAGGCTGTCTTCCTTCAGGCTCCCTCCAAGCAGCCCACAGTGGGGCACTTTGAAGAAAACCTCAGATCACAGTGTCTGGGTAGATAAGTTTGGGGGAAACTGATCCATCAGGTCTTGTGATCTCAAACCATGCCAGGCTTTGGAGGTTAGTAGCCAACACCATGGATTGTGCATGCAGGTAGCCAGTACAAGTGAGCCAGAACTGGAGTTAAAGTTAAGAACGTCTGGTCCTGGTTATTAATCTGAGTGACACATTTTCATACAACTTATAGCTTCTGAACATTCTTCAAACATAATCCCACATAGAATGTGTTGCAGTACTCTAACTTGGACTTACAACTGCATATAACCAAATGCACATTACTGAAACTAAACAATCCAGATAGCTGAGCCACAAGCTGAAGATGACAGAAGATATTCCATCTACTAAGGCCACCTGAGTCTAGGAGGACACCCGAGCCACAAACCTGCTCCATCAAGGATAAGGTAACCCAGAATAGGTTGATTGCACAGGTGAGTGTGGAATACAAAGAAGAATAGGACTGAGACTTTGGAGCTAATTTCATTATGAAGGGACTACTTGTCTTAATGTAGTGTTCCACCCATCATAAGAACTTCATGTGTCACAAAATAGGAGGATTCCACAAGAAAAGGTGAAAGCATAGCAAGTAAGAGCACCAGATTTCAAGTATATAAGGTGCTTGAACAGCAACCTCTTAAATTTTATCAGGGAAAAGGTAGATTTGATTGGTCCTGTGCATCCGAAAGATGCTGATATGGCCATGATCTTTGTTGTTCTTTGTCACTTTGCTTCACATTTTTCTGAATTAAAAAATTGTTACAGAATGGATCAACCTTATTTACATTGAACCATATGGGGAAATTTAACTTGGCTCACGACCAATTTGGGTCACGAGCAGAATCCTGGAATGGATTAAGTTCATGAGCCAAGGTACCACTGTATATCCCAAGCAAGAGGGACAAGGAAAAGGCCATTGTGCTTCAAAGAAGGATGGCAAAATGCCAGCAGTTGACAAACAGAATACAGAATGGCTCAAGTCCTATTTTGTCTCAGTTGACAAAAGTAGGTCAAATAATAAAGGGAGGAGTAAAGGGAGGATAGGTAAAGAGGTGATACAGCACTTTTGTGCTCTAAATGAATGCAGTTCTTCAGGGCCAGATGAATTACATACCCATGTCCTCACAGATGTATCACAGAATCTTTGTTTATAATTGTTGATGATTCCTGGACAACCAGAAAAGAATTGGGGATGGGAAGCAGTCAAATGCTATCCCATTATTCAAAAGGAGAATCTAGAAGAGACCATTAACCAGTCAGTCTTTGAGCAGCAAGAAAAGAACACTTGTGGTTACAAAAAGCCAGGAAAGGTTTCTCAGAATAACTAATGCCAGATTAATCTCATCTATTTTTGTTCATTCATTTGTTTTGAATTTAAAAGGAATGAATATCTTGGAAGATCATGTGAAGTTTGTGGATAAAGTATACCTTGATGTTGTTTCATTGATTTATACACAGACTTTTAGAAAGTTTCAAAGGGTTGCTTACAAATACAAATGTAAAAGCATAAATAACAATAATATAATATAATAAAATCTTCACAAATAAAAAAGGTTTATATAAGCAAGTCAGCACAAACAAGTTCATAAAAAGAAAGCATAAATTCACCACCCATCTCAATGCACCCCACACGAAAACCTCAAAAATCTTGCCTATCAGAAAGACTCTTCCAAAAAGATGGCTGCACATGCTTATATGATTATTCATGTGAAGCAACACACAATATCTGCCACTGGGACCACATCCAAACTCCTCAGGCTCACCTCTGCTGAAAAATTCATTCTTGTTGATTGTTGCCCTTTGGGGACTTGGGCAGATTTGCCATCACCTATGTTGACACACAGTTTCAGGGCCTCTCTCACAGAGTGGCATTTTAGTGCTCTGCACCTGCGAACTTTGCTGGGCCATCTGTTCAGCCAGTCTGCAACACTTCCATGTTTCTGTGACTTGCTCTTCATTCC